>NW_024468025.1:0-95419 GCF_002105105.1 Protomyces lactucae-debilis
CGTCACCGCAACGTTGGGAAGCTCCAGACGGTCATTCACAAGTTGGAAAAGGCTTTCCCTGTGCTGGGACGAGCTCATGGACGTTGGATTGCCTTGACCATCTACCAGCACCACGCGAAGGTGGTGAATGAAGCGGTGAGAGTGTCTTTGTACCTTGCAAGCTCTTGACTGACGCGCCCACAGAAGCGCAAAGCGAAAGTCTACAGAGAGACTACTACTGCTGCTTCTTCCCAAGACGACGATAACAGCCACGAGCACGACGTTGCCCATGGAGTGTCATCTGCTCGCGTCGATAACGAGAATACCCGCTGCGAGACACCCGCTTCCATCTTCTCTGAAGACAATAGTATTGACTAGGCTGCATCGAGAGTTGTGGGTTCCTCCTTCTGCCTGATGTGCCTCACTAACATATTCAGTTGCAGCTAACTTCGTCTCAGCACAATGTGAGCCAATTATGCGGAGGAAACATTGGCTAACAAGATGTAGCGTCAAGCAAACAAGATTGCGCATGTTTCCAAGGCAAGTCCGTCCCATCTTTGATGTTATAAGACTGACCAGTGGCCAGAAGTCAAGCAAAGATCGATCCACCTCCTCGTCTCGCAAGGTATACACTTCTGCCATTCCTACCATGACATACTAACGATGCATTTCTAGTCTGGAAGAACATCAAAGCTATCACGCAGAGCACAGGACGCTGAGCAAGGCAGCGCTATTATGACCAAGGCCAAGACTGCAGCATCACAAGCAAAAACGGCGCACAAGTCTGCCAAGAAGGCCAAGAAAGCGGCAGCACGTCTGTAGTGTGTCGTAGATGGTCTAGTTGCTACACCTACTGTCGCTACAGCATCTATTGAGCTCCCCGTTGGCAGGTGGTATCCTCTGGTAATCCTCCGGTTGGCTCTGGTAAAGGCGTGCTTATTTCCGCCGGTAGTCTGCCGGTAGTCTGCTGGTATTACTGCGCCTGCGAAGTTAGGGATTTTCCGCCGGTATTCCGCCGGTATTCATCTGGTAATTTCCGCCGGTAATCTGCCGGTCCAAATTTTCCGTAGGGCTAGCTATAGTCAAATATGCTATCATCAAGACCCTGCCTTCACAACTTATTGCAATGCATATGGGTTGAATATCATGATGAAATGGATGTCCTGATGGTCTGCAGTCACGAAGCAAACATAGAAAGGTTATGCATTCTTCGCTCGCCCACATGGTTAAAATTTTATACTGTCATGAACCGAATGAGGCAATTCCTATTCTTGGTCTCAGGTGTCTCCAACTGAAACCCCTGGCCACATCTAGCGGCTCTTCTTCTGTGCACAAGCAGAGACCGATCCAGACCTCGTCATCTAGCTCATGGAATACCTCGTTCAGCATCTTCAACAAGTTACTTGCTCTTTCTTCTGGCTCAAGTCTCTTATTCTCGCCTGACCAATCTGAGACATCTCTTTGTCTCTTGGCGCGTCTGGCTAGACGTCTCCCACAGTCTCTGGTGTTTTGGACCTGTTTCTTGTCTTACTGTTTCATGGGTTCTACCTCTTGTCTTTCTTGCTTCTAGCTCTAGTCTGATGAAGATAAAAGGATAGCCTTTTGCTGCCTTGTTCTTCATTCACCAACTTCGTACACAGGTAGAATTGCTACTACCTAACGGTCTTGTTGTCCAGTATCTCCGAAGTCAACTCGACCAGCTCTGCCTCGTACCTTGCGCTGACGTCACAGCTTCCAACTTATCTCCGTCAGTCCCCTTCGAGCCCAGTCATTACAGTTACCACAGCACGAAACATGTATAACCTCACGTGCACATGTTCGAAACTGTAGCAACAGAAGTTACTGAACATATTTCATTGCTTGCCTCTACTCGGGCTATGCCTGACTGCTATGAACATAACCGAGTAGCCAATCTTATACCATGTCCACATTTCGCTTCAAGTAACATCCTTGCCAAACTACAAAAGTCATCTTAAGGAGGTTGTTTGCAGCTGATCTATGGATTATTAAGTCCGGGCTAGCGTCCAATGTGATGAGTCGATGAGCTTAGTGGTCTTGGGCCTAATATGCTATAAGAGTAGTAATAATCGACGAACAGATAAGCCAGAAAGAACTTTGAAGGGGGTCGGTAGAGCACAGTCCTGCAGCCGCAAATGTAGTTTGCACATGAAGTCGATCAGTATTAACCATTTCATTTTGAATGTTCAGGAGCCTGTCGATAGTTTGAACGCCAATTGGGCCCAGACATCGTTTGATCTGTAGGCTGCGGTCGTTTATCGAGGGTTGCGAGACCCCGAAATATAACTCAGGCAGGAAATCAATGTAATTTGAAAAAGTCGGTGTGGATGCATTTCCTCTCTTGACATTGACAGCTCTCAGTCTCCATTGTGAGAATCTTCATCTTCTTGCTTGATGGGCTCATAAGCCTAAGTGTTGTGCTTGTCATATATCTCATGATCTGGTCCGTGACTGCGATTGGGCGTGCCTACTACCAGCAGAGATCAGTAAACAGCAGGACCGGATGTTTGAAAGTATATAGAAAAGCAGAGGGACGGTCTACTTTAATCTATGAGGAAGTAGAATACTTCTATTTATGAGAGAAAATTCGAGCAGGACAAAAGCGATCGCCGGTAAGTTGCCAATAAACAGAAATGTCTTTGTCTAGATTCGTAGGGAGTTTTTCAGGTTGATCGAGGAGGTTTCGAGGTGAGCAAAAAATTCCGAAACTTCCTTGGCCATTATTTGGACGATGCTCTCTGAACCAGTTTTCTTCGCCATGTTCTCCTCCGTGGGGACAATTTTCGTCTTCAGGAACATAAAAGCAGATTCCCTCGTCAACATTGTGAATGGTTTGCGGAACATTGACTCCTTTTCCTGACTTGAGCACATACTGGCAATGGGTGTCCTTGTAGTCATATCCGTTGGTTGTATCTTTGAGAGTGAGCCAAAATGCCTTGCAGTCCTTTGCCGAAACAGACAGAATGCCATGATTGTAGAAGAGGCCAGCCAAAAAGACAGACTGTAAAAGCAAATTGAAGAGCTGAGCAGTTGCCACCATAGTGCTGATTGGACGCAGTTTAAACATCTTGGGGATCATGATGAACACGGTGACTGTAGGGAGGTTAGCCAAGAGATGGTAGTAGGGTTGCTTGCAAGTGAACGTTCTCGTAGTTGCACGATTGCAAGGATGCGACGCTTGGAGATACGAATGGACCACTGCTGCTTGAATGACTGGAGGTCAAGATGAGCTTAAGAGGGTACGCTAAGTGGGAATTCTGAATCATTTTATAGAAGAAAATCATGGGAATTCAGGGGCTGATCACGCAATCGCGAGACTGAATGTGCACGCAATGGCGCTGCTACCGCATTGGTGCATCTAGGGCCTCAGGGGTTAGGTAACAAATGAGCGGGATGATACGAGATCGCCCCAGACCTTATCAACTTATCCGGGCCGACCCATTCCGAAAAGATTTTTGCCTGCAGCTGCAATGCCAGCAGGTGAACTCTAAGGAATGCTTTGTTACCAACCCTCCAGATAGTCTCAAGCAATGGCTCTTAGAGATCTGCTTCGATTGAACACTGTGCACTTCTATGGTCAAGCCAGAACGCTACGCGAAGATAGTCATCGCGCGTGCCATTGATGGCCTCGAAAATTGTACCCCTTAAGCTTGTCGGCATCCCTTTTGCGACCAATCGACCGCCTTAAGCCTGTTTGTCAATGTGGCTGTGCCTACGCAGTGAGCACACGTGGCAGCTACTAGCTTGCGACTGTGATATCCCGGCATATGCATCTGCAACGTGGGCATCAAGTGATTGTATTGCTGGAGCTCGATCTTCTGGTTTTGCCTGGGCCTTTGGAACGCTTGGCAATGGTTGACCTTCCTCACTGCGATTCGCGAGGATAACATTCAAATCCCAGCACAGATTGTGAGTGGGCTCATGAGTCTTGCTACTGCCGGCCCTCGGACTGCGCAGCTGATCAAGTTACATGTGCACGGATGCTACCTCGGATACAATATTTGCATGCGTGCTCGTATCATCGTATGCAGTGACATTGCAGTCTTCATGTTCAATTCCAGACTCCGTCTCCAGCTACAGAGTCTAGACTTGTAAGCTTGCGAAATACAGTGCCTTTCCGATTTCAGCTGCCGCTGCAGATCTTGAGACGTGTATGCAACATTATCCGTCTGCTGCAGCTATTATTTCCTTGCAATCAGTGATGGACATCAAAAGAAGAAGCATACTGACTCGAACTTCAGTATCTATCGAATCGAGTCGTGAGCTGAGTCAACGGAATTAACCTCCTGTCGCAAAATATCAAACAGGCGATGTTGCATATCCTTCGCGAGTGCAAGTACTTGAAGCAGTTGCAGAAGTGTGATGCCAAACCAAAGCTCTAGGTCTAGACTTCAGGGGTAACTGACAATGGCTACGCAATGAGCCGTCAAGGCCTAGGCCTTGGCCTTCAGACCCCATCCATGGAGTCGCGAGCCTAGTAGCACTCGAGAGTACGATCTGACACGTCAGTCTCTCTCTAAGTACCTGTCGCATTCCTAGCTGCTAAGTAGCTCCTAGCCGGTGATCTTGTTACGAAGGGACAAATTTGGGATCATCTGCGAGAGCCAGGATGAAAGGTCGGCCTTGGATGATCTTACTGGTTCTCTGCCAAACAAACGAAGCAACAGCCAGGATGAAAGGTCGGCCTTGGATGATCTTACTGGTTCTCTGCCAAACAAACGAAGCAACAGCCAACGCACAAGCCAGCGACATGAGCGCTGTGGGACTCGCATTCTTCGAAGGATGTGCTGGATCCTGCAGTCAACAAGTCAAATCAACCAGATGCCTTACAGTCTGCTGTGTTGGTGAATGCAACAAACTATCCCGAGCAAGCAGTAATGATGTTCAGCATTGCTACACGGCCTGCAACAACCATTTGACACCCATCGTCGCCGCCAGCAAAGTATGTGCTTCACAAAATGAGCGATATGCATGCTGCCAAAAATTCTGTAAAGTACTGCTACCAAACATTGAACACGACAAGCCAATTGTCTATTGGTGGATGGCCAGCGTTTGCGACAATCTGGCTCAGACAGACGCATAATGAGTGTGTTGAAGTGAAAGAATAATCTATATAGGGAGTTGAACAAATCGTTGCTTTAGAATCCACCAATCTTCTCTTCGCGCTCAATGGCCCACTTGACAGCCTCAAGCACGTCCTTTTGGATGGTCGTTGGCTTATACTTGGGTGGTCCTTGTTCCTCCTTGTAAACACCCGTCAGCACGAGCAAGGATTCCCAACCTGCCATATTGGCGCCACGAATATCAGATTCTGGGTTATCACCCACCATGTAGATATGACGCGGTGGTTCTTCAATACCATGCTCCAAGGCACGCCATTCGGTAAGAAGACGTGTTGCATAGCGATACGTCTCGCCGTAGGGTTTACCGAGCTGAACGAGCTTGAGTGGCGTTTTGCCGTCTGTTGCATCATCCCAGAGTGCACTGATACTGAGACGCAATGCACCCAGACCGAATCGTGGTAGGCAGTGATCGGTCGACCAAGTGATGTCTGGGTTACTGAAGAAGATGGGACAAGCTTGTGTCATTTCCTTGTTGCGAGAATGCAAGTATCCGTCCTTTGAGAGGAGCACATCAATAATGATTTGTGCATCACTCGCCCAATCTCGTGAATCGGCAAAGAAGAAGATTGCTTCGATTTTGATTTTTGAGAAATCACGGGGTTTGCAGAGATCGAGTTCTTCTTGTCGTAGTGTGCGAAAGGGAACAATACTAGGGTCCCAGGCAATGATATCACCTGGTGTAATGACATTTTTGAAACCGTACGATTCAGCAATCTCACGACACGCATTGCCTTCACCGCCAACGACCAAGACAGTCTCATACAGTGTTGTCATTTGCTGGAAGGGTGTATGCGACTGGATGAATTGCGCAACAGAGGTTTCAACGTCCAGCTTTTCAGCGAGTTCGCGACATCGCGCATCTTCCAATTTACCACCACCATTCGTGATGAAGATGTAAGGGATCTTGAGATGTCGCTCATTCTTACCATTCAAGATGGCCATTGCTTCTTTTGCTTGGGGGATGGTATGACCACCGCGCAACAAGACACCATCGATATCAAACGCAAACGCATACGGTACAGCAGGTGAGTCATCTTCCTCATCACTCTCTGCAGCAGCGCCTTCATCGTCATCACTCACATCGCCACCAAAATCAATGACTTTCCTAGCATGTTCGATTTCAGCAGAGATAGACTTGCGCGAAGAGCGACGACGTTGCATGGTTGGACGAACGGGTGGTTGTGAAATCATACTACCACCGATCGCTTCTTCATTGTCATCATCACTCGTTGCTGCTGCCGAGTTCGTGTCGTTGGTGAGTGAGGCGGCGGCAAGTCTGTCTGTTGCAGATTGAACACCGCTGTAGCGAGAAGGCGCAGTGTTGGCTTTGGTTGTAGTTGTACTATCAGACATCTGTTGGGTAGATGCGTCGATGGAGCAGGCGTCTCTTTATCTTTTGCTGATGCTTTGACCTGCCCAGTGCTCGCCCGCTTGAGCCCTTTTTTTTCGCGTGGGACAAAATTGGAAGATTTTGACGTCATCTACGTGGGAGATAGGGGGATTATTTGTATGGAAAAGAGATTACAAGCTCGGATAGGAAGGCCAGACTGTCAGGGGGAAGATTTCTCGCCCGTGGTCTATCCTCATGCGTCCTGCGAGAGTGGTCTGATGCAGCTACTGCAGCACTGCTGCATTCAACATATTTGCGCTCATGATCATGTCGTCGTGTCATTGCACATTGACAGCGGGCCGTGACCCAATTTCGCGGAAATGAGGCCGCTGATCTCAACAGACAGGAGGCAAGGGGGATGAACAGGTAAAAGAAGAGGTACTAGTTCACCTACAAGAGACTACATCTAGCCTCAGCTCTATACGCAAAAAAAGACAACACACTAGATGGTAGCAATGGACTCAAGACGCATCTCATTGTTTGGTGGTAATCCAATAAATGCACGCATCAAGTTCTCCAATGCCTGTCGTTGCTTGTTGAGACCATTGATGGCTTCACGCTCTGGCTTGTGAAGGGGTGCTTTGAGCCAATACGACAAGACTGTCAAGATGGCATGGAAGTTTTGCCACTCTGCATCACCTTCGCTCTTGTACTGCACACGCGAAAAGAGTTCTGCCACAACCACCAAGTCAATGATGAGGGGTGTTGCGAGCAATGAATCTTCACAGACAGTGTTGACGGTGATGGTGTTGCGACCACCCATGAGAATCTCTGATTCATACGAATCCATAGCAATCTTGGTATCACCAACAGCTTTGAGGTACTTGATGACAATGGTGTGATCAATCGTCTTGCCCTTCTCCTCGTTGTAGAGGAGCTGGTTGGAGGCAATGATATCATCCACCACAGAAGCCTTGGAGATCTCCTTTGAGCGGAATTGCTGAGGTGCCGACAAGTTCAAGCCATCATTGTTTCCCAAATGGTTGTAGGAAGCGATCGACACTGGACGAATACCGGCATCCACCAGGAACTGCGCAAGGACAGACTTGAGCTTTGTTTGACCAGACTTGAAGTCATCACCACCCACAAAGGACTTGTGACGTTCGGCAAGTTCAAGACAACCAGGCACGAAGGTGTTTTGAGGAGATCCATTGACGAAAGGTGTGCCATCCAAGATACAAGCAACAGCAAAGATGGTAGAAGGTGCAATCTCTGCATGCGAAGCCTTGATGGATTTGAGCAAGTTGTCTGCCGTGTCGTTGACACCGGGGATGATTTCTGCGTAACGCTCGGTATTGGCAGTCCACATGACAATCAATTGCTCAAGACCGTGCTTCTCCTTGAATTCACGCATGTCTTTACGCAGGTGCTCGACGTGAGCCCACTTGTCATCACCGGGAATGACGTTGTTGGCACGCTCACCTTGGTTGGCAGCAATGAAGTCTGGGTAGTAGACCGAGGGGAGAGGTGTGTATGCGGCGAGTTCCTTGCTGACTTGACGTTGCAAGTCATACTCGAGCACTTGAGCGCGCTGCATGGCTTCAGCGAGGTTGAGGTTGGAGATATCCCATCCGCCAATGACGAGATCATTGGGGTTGACCATGGGCAGGACTTGGTTGAAGGGGACGTAAAAGTCATCACCTTGCTCATCGATACCGAGCTTGACGGTTGCAGCTTGCGTGACAGATCCATAGTAGTTGGACTGATAGGCGCCACGACGCGTCTGGAACTCGACTTTGCGGCGGTTTGCATGGACAACAGCGGTCATGGTACTGCCGTTGTTACCACCCAAGCCGACCATCATGAGACCTGTCTTTGGGACTTTTGTCTGGGTCTTGAATTGGACTTTGTGCTGGGTTGGGATGATTTCAACGGATCCATCTGCTTGCTTCTTGACAACAGAGTTTTCGTAGAGGTAGTCTGTGAGGATGTTTCCCTGCCCGTCCACTCGCGACTTGTCTGACTTGACGGTCAGTTTGGGTCCAGCGGCAGCAGGAGCAGGAGCAGCAGAAGAGGAGGATGCGCCATTGACGGCATCGGTGTTGGTTGCGTGAGGAGACATTTTTTTTGATTGGTTAATGGCTGTATATGGGATCTGCTGCTGATGAGCCTGTGCGCTTTGAGTTGAAGGGGTGGTGAGATGAGTTGAGGTGGGTGGAGAATATGGTTGCTGAGGTATAGTCAGGTATGGGTGGTGAAGGGAGAAAGTGGTGTGCTGAGGAAAGAACTTGACTGAGGGAGGGAAGTTGCCGGGGACAGGGGAAGCAGTCATAAATAGGAATGATATTATAGAGAGTAGACTACTGGGCTGGCATGGGAGACACTGCTACGACGCTGAAGACCTGCATGAGGCTGACAATCCACTGCTACCAGGCCCATCTACACCAATGACTGCTGCTGCTCACCAACTTCAGCCTACAGAACTCTTCCTCCCTCCCTTCCTTCCCTCTCACGACTCGCAGCAAGAAGAACGTGAGACGCAGCAGCAGGTAGTCTGTGTGTTTGTTGTGAAGAGCAGCAGACAGAGAGAACATGTCGCAGCAACAGGATGTCCAGCAGAAGCAGAAGCAGCAGCAGCAAACAGCCGCAGACCTGGACCCCATCGATGCCGCCGTGGTGCGACTCGCTCACCAGCATGACCACGCACCCACCACGGCTAGTGCTCCAGCTGCTTCCACTTCACCCGCCCGCTCCTCCCTCGCTATCCCCAAGAAGCCCAAGAAGCAGCAGCAGAAGAAGAAGAAGCAGCAGACGGCCGCCGAGCAGCAACAACAACATCAACATTTCCAGCCATCCCTCGCAAACCTAGCCAAAGCGCAAGATGTCAATGCATCCACTGCATCTGCTACAGCTACTGCTACAGCTACAACAGCCGCCGGCCAGAATGCAGATGGCATGCAGTCCCTCTTATCCGCCATTGAGCTCGATCTCACAGGCCAAGGCGGCTCCTTCCAAGATCGAGAGCGCGAATATCTAGAGCTCATGCATACTCAATTCACAGAGGAGCATCATGAGCGCGTTGCCAATGATGAAGAATTCACCCAAGACACTGTCGATTATGGCCTCTCCCATATCGCCCATGCCAATGCACAGGGACTCCAAACTAATGACTTGCCCCTCAATTTGCAGTTGCCCATGCTACAGCAGCAACAGCAGCAGCAACTCTACCAGCAGCAGCAGCAACAACAGCTCCATCAACATCAGCAACACCAACAACAACTCGCGCGCAACAGGCAACATCAGCAAGCCGCCACCATCCCAGCACCGCCCATCAATCGTAAACGCAAATGGCCAGGCTTCCCACCAAAATGGCAAGATGCCACAGCGCGCCTCACTCGCATCCGTCAAGTCATCACGCAACACCTACCACTCCTACTGCATCAACAATACGGAGCGCGTGCACCTGACCCTATTCGAGAACCACGCTTGACGACCCTGCGTTGCACGTATGCGCAAATTGGTCAAAAGTCGTATGGTCATGAGAAGCGCTTCTTGACACCACCCCCATATTGTACCATTTCTGGGAATTACGCACCGTTGCTGGGAGACACACCCACAGCGCACATGTCGGTGCATGCTGATATCGGCTCACAGAGTATCCTACAAACCGCTCAACTCGATACAAATGGACACATCTACTTCAAGCAACTCCACATCAATGCCGGGTCTGTTGGGAAATCCAAGAAATTCTCCCTTCGTCTACAGATTGCTGCAAAAGGTGCTGTCCATCCAGCGCATGTACCGTTTGCTGATTTCGATACGGATGATGTCTACATCATCAGTAAAGCCACCAAAAAGACCACCAAAACACGCATGCAGGTGCCGATTCTAAAACACGGTGGTCTCATTGCCCTGTACAATCGCATCAATTCACAAACCGTACGCACCAAGTATCTCGGTGAGGAATTTGGCAGTATGATTGTCAAGGCTGATTCTTGGGCTCCCTTTCGCATTGACTTGTTCTCACCCGGTGAACCGGATGCGCAGGGCAATATCCCGATTCCCTATGGTGCAAAAGTCTCCCTCAGCAATATCCAAACGGGCTTTGTTTCTGAACCATTGATTGTGAAGCGTGTTGAGAATAACTTGATTGAAGAGCAAGATATGGGATACCTCTCACAAATGCAAAAACTCATCTTTGAGCGTTGGTCACCAGAGATGCAAGGATCCTCGTATGAGGCACAGGAAGGTACGCAACAGGCCGGGAGTGTGTTGGATCCATCACTCGATGAGCAAGACTATAGTGCGCGTTATGTGGCTGATCCAACGGTAGATGAAGCTGTTGTGGAGGCAGATACCTCGCTATTGCCGCATTACACGCTCCCTGCTTCTGTCAACCAATTCGATCAACCCTCCAAGGACACAACAGAAGCGCAAGCTAAGGATGTGCCGTTGCTCGATACAGAGACTCAAGCCATCTTGGATCAATCCAACGTCGCTCCCGTCTCCACCACACAAACGCAACCTCAACGTTTTGGTACAAAACTCTACCTTTCTGCCTCACGCGCTCAACGCATGATGAAGGAACTGAATGGTCATCAAGCAGACCCAACGACATGCTGGGATCATGCCTCATTAGATGAACATGGCACTCCCAAAGCAGATGATCCACTCTGTTGGCTCGTGGTGGGTGTCACGCAATTTGAGTTTAGTTTTTTGGATTGCTTGGATCAAGTAGGTGCCGATGCTGTACCGGAACCAACGGTTGAAACGGTCTTATCGGAAACAGTGCATGATGAGGCCTTATTGCAGGAGGCAGGGAAGGAGGACGATGGGGAAGCTATCAAGAGTTTGGCGGCTGGACGACCGAAGCGTGGTCGTCGTGATGTCGCACAAATTGCTGAACCAACCAAACGTCGTCGTCGCGGTGAAAAGGAAGTGGAGGCAGAGAAGGTTGAGGACAAGGCCGCCGCGGCAGAGTCAGAGCCTGCTATGCAACCAGAACAAGTGGATGTCACAACAACCCTTCAACCCGATACAGCAGGGACTGCACAGCTCTTACCGGATGCAGAGCAACCAGTGGATATGGACCCTGATTTCGCCGCAATCAATGGACTCTTGCCACAACAACCGGAACAAGCTTCAGAGATTCATCTCGAAACAGCCATCACACCATTCCCCGTCCTTGAAGCACGACCCAGCGTTCTCAGCAATGGACGGTTATTGTTGCTCGTGAATCATTTCTTGCAGCAAGGCAGTCATCTACCTACCTTGGAGATTTGGTTGGGTGCTGTAGGTCCATTGGCTATTACGCGCATGACGCAGGATACGTCCGGTTATGAGACAATGTCGGGGACCTCTTCTGGTTTGGTTGCCTTGGAAGTGGCCATGCCCTCTGCACAGGAAATGCTGCATTACAAGAAAGTACCCTTGTTGTTTGTGCGGCAAGATGGATTGGTGTATGTGTCTGGGTGTGAAATTGTCATTCAGGATGGCGGACACTCCGTCATGGAAGTCGAGCAGCTTTGATGAGTGTCATCTTAGACTCATCTAGCGTTTCATCTTATGTTGCTAGCTTTTTGAGAGTGCATTGTTATTGGCAGTTGCGTTTTTGCTGACATGAGCATTCTATATCACTGACCTCTTACGTCTTGATGTCGTCTTCTTTCCGTACTTGTCATGTCATTGCTTACGTACGAATTTCATTTTCCAGAGCGAGATCTCGGCTGCATCTTAGATCTTCATGCCAGATGGAGAAACACCACCCGACGAGTGACGACGACATCAACGAGCCTGCTTCCCCAGATTCAATAACTGCTGACGTGCCTTGCATGCCGAGGTGACGGGTCGCAGCCGCTTCACGATGCTGGGCGTTTAAATGCTGTGCTTGCTGACAGCATCAAGCTCACTGCTACAAGCACAATGACACTTGACCACCAATCGTATTGCTTGGATGTCTACTCCGTCTAGGGCATCATAGGGCATCATACAAGCCATGCGGAGCGTCTCTTATGCTGTACTTGAGCAGATCATGAGGTTGGTCGTGTTTGACACGCATCGTAACATACGTCTGACCCCGCGCGATCTAGGTATGACAACACGATTGTGTCAGGATACTTGCTATATGACACGACGACGACATCACAGGCACGACGACATCGTGATGTCACTGCAACGCTTGACCTTGAAGAAATGTCTATAAGAACAGAGTACTCCCAGCTCTTCTTACTCGACAGAATCTCTCCAAGTTCAAAACAACAAAAAGACTTCTACTACAAACATGTCTGACTACAAGCCCACTGAACACGACGGCCTTCGCAAGGATGGTCAGCCCGACAAGCGCGTTGGCACTGGGTACATTGCTCATCACTGCAGGAAACAGTAAGCTAACAGCACAGTGAGTTCAAGGGTGGAGACCCCGTCGAGCTTGGCAAGAAGGGAGGCAAGTCCTCTGGTGAGACTCAGGAGGAGAAGGACCAAGAGTAACCAGATGCTTACAGCTATCCTCAAAATGAAATAAGCTTTCTTCCATTACTTCCTGTGCGTCCGCTCTTTACCATCTCCCTTGATTGCTGTCACTGCTTGGAAAACTCATTTCGTCGTTGAGCTAGTGCCCTGGTAACTTGATCATTTCATGGCTTTGACAATTGTAATGTGTTCAGGCATAAAAACGGACCCATCCTACAATTTGCTCCTTGGGGCTTTCTGCAACCAGGACATTGTTACACGAAAGCGGCCGCAAGGCTGGTTACATTATACAAATCGACATGGTATATGCGCTGGCCTACAGGTCTCTTGGATGCTCAAGATTGAGCCATTTTATTATTAAGCCTGCAATTGTTTTGCCTGCCAGTCGGGTTGCCACATGCTGCAGAAGGCGAATGTCGTTCAACAAATCCCGTTTTGACATTTCTGTCTGCTAAGACCATTTGCTTTCAGGGGTGAAGGTCTGCATTTTTAAGCTATGGCTAGTGACTATTGGGTAACAGTCGCCATTGGCTTTCGTATTTTTCAATGTCACCAGTGCTCTGCATGTCACATAACCTTAAATTGGTAGCTACCAAATGTACATGCATAGCTCCAGAGCAGAGATCAACACGAGAACAACCATCATCAGCTAGCAATGGCCTTTATCTGTCGTATATGGTGCACAAGGTACGCAACTGTCTTTGAAGCTTAAGCACTTGTAGCGCGAAACTTTCTGCAAGTTTCTGGTAGAATAGTCTCGGTCGCCATCTGAAAGTTGTCCAACGCATCGATAACCGTATCGTTCACATCGCCCTCATAGCTTCACAGGCTATACGCCACATAGATCTGCCTTTAGCTAATCTGCATCATCTAGCATGTATATTCGGGCAGTACATGCAGAAGGCTCGCTGAAAGAACTTTTTGCCATCATCAAGCAGCACCCGCTTGGTCTCTTCATTACTCATCAGCCCTCTGAGCTCGCTGCGACTTTACAAGCTTCGCACATTCCGTGGGTACTTGATGTAGACAGCGGAGATGCCAATGGTTTTGGTCGTCTGCGCGGTCATCTAGCTCGTGCGAACCCACAAGCTAAAGCGCTCATTGAAGCAGCCAACCAATTCAAGGAAGAGGCCCTCGTCATGTTTACCGTCCCTGCACATCATTACATCACTCCAAAGTTCTACAAGGAGACCAAACCAACGACAGGTAAAGTGGTACCTACATGGAACTATGCCGCTGTGCAGGTTTATGGCAAGTTGCGCGTCTTCGGCGACAAGTCAGATGAGGCTGATGTATTCCTCGATAAGCAGATTGATGACCTGTCGTCCTTGTGCGAGGAGAGTATGGGCTATACTGGAGGGGATGCGCCTCAGCCATGGCAAGTGTCGGATGCGCCGGCGCCGTACACTGCCATCATGAAGAAGGCTATTGTTGGTGTCGAGATTTCCATAACACGCATTGAGGGGAAGAACAAGATGGGCCAAGAGCTCAAGCCTGGCGATCGTGCTGGATTGCTCGATGGGTTAGAAAGTATGGAAACGGAGGTTGGGTCAGATATGGCGGAACGCACAAGAAGACACGACCCGACAAGATGCTGAGATTACCTTACTATATCTGCCGTGTATATACATCAACCTAGGTTACCCTTAATGTTACGCTGCTGCCGTCTTTGATGGACATGTTCTTCAATCTTGGCCAGCTTCCAGCTGCAGCCTTCCTCGAAATCGCAAAGACGACATTTGAAGGCTTCTTCTATTTCGACACCGCGCGGTTCATGATGGCCTCGCCACCAACCCAGAACCTGCTTCATCTGGTCAGCTTGCCATGCTTCATCCACTTCAAAGGAGACGCGCGCAATCTCTTGCTTCGACTTTTGATGAATGTAGTTGATGACGAGATTGCTCGATATCCTATCCTTCATGTTCTGAAGTGTAGGCCGCAATAAATGCCAAAATCCGTTGAGTGAATTACGCTGCGTGATGGTGGATTCAGCGTCTTGCTCGAATGGCATGAGCGTCTCGAGCGACTGTGCAAGGAAAGCATCAGAGAAGAGTTGTGTACCATCTAGTTTGTCGCGCTTCAGCAGTCCGGCAAAGTCAAAGTCTGCCATATCGCGGAGAAGAGTACGGTAGAGCATGAGTTGTAGCTTGGCTTGTCCCACTTGACTTTCAGACGGAGGTCGCGTAGAGACTCGTGTCTTGGCATCGCTCAGGATGATTTGTTTGGTCGGACTTTTAGCACTACCGGCGAAGAAGTTATCCATCATGGCCCGCTCTTGAGATACAGGCGCTTTCTCGACAGCAACAAGCTCATCAATGACGCCCTTGATGTGGATGCCATCAATAGTGCCAAAGACATGGAGCTCGCGCGTGAGATTGCCATGCTGTAATTCGAGCAAGCCTGTGTATAGCTTGAGGAGCTGCAGCCCAAGCTTCTCCTCTTTGATGGTTTTGCTCACTTCAAATGGCACGGTCTGATGGACTTCGAGTTCCAATGCAGCGTGTATCTTAGTCCCTTGCTTCATGGCCACTGTTCTTCGCTTTTTGCCCGTCTTTTCAAGTGCATATTGAAATTGAAGCTCGCACCAGGCAGGAGCAACGAGATCGGATACTGAGAGATGCTTGTACTTGGCTCTGAACCGCTCGAGTGGGGCTAGATTGACTTGTTTGCGGATTTCCTCGATATCGAGGACTTCTTGGCGTGTCACCTTGGCGTCTGGACAAGATTAGCTCAGCTGGGGAGTCACGCGTACTCACGTACCGATCTGCTCTGCGCTATCTTGCTCCTGATTGTGGGTGAGCAAGTCATCGGCGGTGAGTAAAGATGACTCGATGGTTGTTGCAAGCTCATCCTTGGCTGGAGGGAGAAGGCCCTGCTCCTGGAGGTCCATAAGTGCATGGAGTTCATCATCGTCTATGTCAAAGCGGTATTCTGTAGGTGATTCTGGGAGCAGAACAGGCATATGCCTTTGTAGATAGATTTAAGCCCTCGAGCAAGTCATGAAAGCAGTATGAGCAGTATGAGCAGAATCCCAGCAGATGTCTCTTCCCCAGCAACACTTCCTGTCCCTGATGCCTTGAGTAAGTTGAGTCTGTGTGCAGATGTGCAAATTCGACGCAGAGCCCGAAATCCTCGCAAAGGACAACAACAAGCAGCAAGAACACCCTCCCTACTCTCTTCCCTCCTGCCTCCCCTCGCGCGCCCGTCCTCCTGTGATTCCGGCGCATGCACAGGCCCGCTCTCGGCGCATCACCACTCCTCTAGCTCTCTATTCTCTCACTCGCATTTCAGGCCCTTCCCGGTTTCAGGTCCTTTCCGACAGCCACCCGCTTCTTCTCTCTGCGCATAGGCATTTTCGCTTTGCAATCGGGATCTTGTCGCCTGCGCATGCCAGTGAGCCCTTAGATGACCACTGCTGCTTCGCGCGACTTGCCTCATCAGCACCAACCACAACAGGAACACGCAAAGGAAGGCCTAAGCTCGTGGTGGGCCCGCTTCAAATCCAAACCTTCCAAGAAGGAAGAACAGCCAAGCAAGGGTCAGTCCCTATCTGCGCCGAAGCGCGTCTTTGTCGCCTGAAGCTAACAATTAGGCATCTTTGGCGTCCCACTGCATCAGAGTATCCAGTATGCAAATGTCGCGATATCGCTCTATAATGACCAAGGCCAGCCCTTCATCTACGGCCACATCCCTGTCGTCGTCGCCAAGTGTGGCTTATTTCTAAAGGAGCATGCAACCGAGGTCGAGGGCATCTTTCGACTTAGCGGCAGTGCCAAGCGCATCAAGGAGTTGCAGGAAGTCTTTGACCTGCCGCCAAAGTATGGCAAGCAGCATGAGTGGAACACCTATACCGTGCATGATGCTGCCAATGTCCTGCGCCGCTACCTGAATCATCTACCAGACCCAATCATTCCTACCGATTGGTATGATTCCGTGCGCGAGCCCATTCGCAATGACTGGCCACTCGAGCGCGCCATCCCCAGAATGCAGGAACTCGTCTCTTCCCTACCGCCCGTCAATCGACAACTGCTCCTCTACATTCTCGATCTACTCGCAGTCTTTGCCTCGAAAGCAGAGATGAATCGCATGACGAGCGAAAATCTGAGCGCCATCTTCCAGCCTGGCGTTCTGTCCCACCCGCGTGATGACATGGCTCCGCAAGAGTATCACTTGTCGCAGAAGGTTCTCGTGTTCCTGATTGATAATCAGGCGCACTTTTTGCTAGACATGTGTCCGCCTACTGGACCAGCGCAACAAGCAACAGGTACTGATGTCGCTGGGTCGCCCAAACGCGCTGCCGGGCTTTTACGCCGAAAGACGCTCAACACGCCGAGACGTAGCTTTTCATTGCGCAGTCCCAAGTCAGCTGATGGAACGCAGGGAGGGGCCAACCTGCCAGCTTCCTTTGCGAAGAGCAGCTCTCCGCTGCCTCCCGCATCAGGCGCAGTGTCGAGATCAAACACGTTGCCTACGAAGCGTCAAGCGCCAGGTCAGCAGCAGCGCGCACAAGACGGGCCGCGTCATGCATCCTTGCCATCCTTGAGACATGACAATTCATCCACAATGCCGACAGCAGGTAGTTCTGCAACTGCTCCAGTTCAAGCATCTATTCCTGAAATGCCCGAGGGATCGCCGGCAACACAAGCCGTGCCTGTACCTGTGCCTACCAATGCAATGCATCGCAGCAGTCCTGGATCATCACGGACAAGTCTTCGACTACTCGATGAGTCCAACCGTCATACAGTCCTTGCTCCTTCACAAGTCGCAGGTGAAGGCAGACGCTCGCGGCGATCCAGTCAAACATCTTCGCTTCGTGGAGATAATGAGTTCAGCATTCTTGGTGGTCGCAAGCTGCGTAGTGATATTTCTGCAGAGTCTGTGACTGGCGGCAGCGGTGAACTGTCTTCATCGATACCGGCAGCTATGAGCAGCACCAGTGAGATCCAAGCAGTGCCAACCTCAACCTCTGTGGGGCGTGCCTCACAGCGGAGTGCAGAACCACCGATGACCAGCAGCAGCCATAGCGCCGCAGCTGGTACAAAGCCTTCGAGCAGCCCAGGCAAGTTTAGCAACTTCTTCAAGCGTCGTACTCGCATGGGTAAAGACGAGATGCTGAGTCCAAGCAGTGAGACTGGCAGTGCTCCTGGTCGGCGAGACCTGGATGACTGACCTTGCAGACCATGACATACACACCATTTTGAAAGAGACGACACAAGTCCCTTGGCAGATGCACACAACAGTAGACGCATCCAAGAGACCACCTACCATTCAGCACAGGCCCCCGAGCTGCCCCTTCTCGACCACACTCGCTTTTCTATTCCCTCGTTTTCCCCCTCTGCGTTCTTGCTAGATCTTTTCTCCCTTTCTTCACACCTTCGACGCAGACACGCTCGCTTCTATCCGTCTCTTCTTCATACAATACGTTCTATAGCTCTTTCATCTCTAATGGACATGATCGGAAGTTGTTTCAGTGTGCGCACGCCCAATGCTTCAAACCGTGGCCAGGGGACCAGAGTCTCTCTCTGTGAACCATCTACCAGACTATTGCTATCGGCATCTTCTAGCTTGCCCTAGACAATCATGCTCAGCACCCGGACTCAATGCATCGTTCTGACACTCCTACTGCACATCCATGCCGAGCTGCTTCGACCAGCGCTTCTCACACAGCTGGTACGATGGCAGGACTCTCGTCATCGCAACTGCTCACGCTACAGCTTCGTCGCGGGTCTGGTATAGATGGACTGGAGAGGCAAGTCTTTGACAAGCTTGAGGGACAAGTACGGCAAGCACGTCTAGGTAGACGACAGCAAGTCGCCATCAACTCAACCAGTCTACCAAGCACCATCACTGCCATCGTCTCATCGACTGCACAACCTATCTCTTCGCAGACACAACCTATCTCTTCGCAGACACAGAGTCCACAGGCATCATCTACACAGCAGACGGTGGCCCTGAGCAACACTGGAACGAGCGCGTACATAAGCGCAATTATCGCGAGCAGCATCCTCCCCACAGACTCGAGCTCTGTCAGACTGACGGAGTCAGGCACAAGTCTTCCATCGACACTTTCCGTTCCCTTGATAACGAGCTCAGATGCTCCAAGCAGTCTGCAGCAGACAGCATTTGCCCAACCGGCTTCAACAGTAGCACCAGTTCCAAGCAGCAGCCGCGGCAGCACCACGTCTGAGACATTCGATACCATCTTCTTGACAGATGTCACATCGTCCACAGAAGATGTGATGACTGTGACTTTAGATGCAGGCGAGTCGACAACACAGGCCATGACACTCTTACAAGTCTTCTCGAGCTCACCATCCAATGTTCGCGCCTCGCCTACGACGAGCACGGTACTGGTCGTTGTGCCTGGGGCGAGTGGTCCACGGACATTGACGTCGCAAGTTGTGCTGTGGGTGGCGACACGAACACCTGCTGCTGCAGGACCCGCATTGCAGTCTCATGGATCAGCTCTGTCGAGCTCTGATACATGGCTCCCGATCAGTGCAGCGCTTCTCTGCTTTTTGGCATCTATTGCTCTGTTCTGATTCGCCTGACGGCGCTTCATGCATCCTCACGCATAATTAGCATTCATACAACATAATTCTTTGACCATTGATCTGTCTTGACGCGGCTTTGCGTTATTCTTCATCAATGTCCCAGACCTCGAGCGCCTGCGATCGTGCTGGCCTACCTCCACGTGGACGAGAGCTGACAGGCACCGTTGAACCAAAATTGAGCGGCACAGAGATATCCGAGGAGATGTCATCAGACTCCCCATCGCTCTCATCCTCCGTCGTAAGATCATCTACATCCTCGTCGAGGGCAGTCGTTGTGAAGCTTGCTGTCGACGTAGGCTTGCCATTGCCCCAAGCGTCCATATCAACAGACGCAGAACTCTGTTCGCTGTCCACGCCATCCACCTGCTTCTTCTTTCGCCTGCGCCATGGTTTCTGCTTCTCACGTACATTCCAGCGCAGATTCCGGCTAACGCTCTCAACCCACTCAAGAGGTCCTTCATCCGCTTTGAGCACAGTGGGAACGGGGTAGCAACTAGCAACAATGGAAACGGCATCGCCTGCATGCAGTGCAACGCGGGAGCGACCATCAAAGCTGACAAAAGCCGGTGCACGACTCGCGCGTGGCACGACAACGCGAACTTGCATCGTATCTGGCAACAAGATGGGCCGGAAGGACAAAGTGTGTGGGCAAACGGGCGTGCAGAGCATAGCGGAGATTTCCGGATGCACAAGTGAGCCACCAGCAGAAAGTGAGTAGGCCGTCGAGCCTGTTGGTGTAGACAAGATCAAACCATCCGCTTGCACAACAGTCAATAGATGGCCATCACCCCACAATTCAAGGTTGGATATGAAGGGTGACGTTCCACGATCCACGACAAGTTCGTTGAGCACTTCAAACGACTGATCTGGTTCATGCCCGTTGAGTTGATCCAACACTGGACTATCAGCAGCACTCATCCTGCCTGTAACGGAATGAGCATTGCTGCTATTTCTGCTGCGTCGTGGTCTTTTGTGTACTGTACAAGTGAAGCGCATTCGCAAGTTGACACGCATACCGTCGTCCAAGATCCGATTGAGGTCTGCCTTGAAGCCTGAAAAGTCAAAATTCGTAAGAAAGCCGAGTGAACCGAGAGCGAAAGACAGAATGGGCGGGACGCGCTCTTGGAAGAGCCAAGATGCGTAGAGCACTGTACCGTCGCCCCCAAGAGTGATGACGAGATCGAACAATTCTGGATCGAGTTTGCATAGTGCAGGCGTCCAGTATCGAAGCATATTGTTGGCCTCTGCATCATAGGGAAGCGAGGCCAGCAAGCCCTTGCTGTCAAATCGTTTCGAATGCTCCAGCTGCCCATCCACAAAGACCGTTACACCGTGGGGTTTGCCATATCGTGGTGTCATAAGCAGCCAGCGGGCCAAGACGTGTGTCAATAAAACACACTCGCTGTCTCTCGCCTTGGTCAGGATCATGATGCGATCCACAGATTTGCGAATGGTTGTTCGGGATATCTGACGGGCAACCTCGCGCACACCAGTTGCCGTCTGTACGAGCGAGCGATGGCTGATGCGATCGGCTTGGATCTCTTCCATGACCCTCGCGAGGTTGATGCTGGAAGCGAATCGATTGTGCAGGAAGCACGGAGACTTGAGGTCAGCCGGGTCGCCTAGATTCAAGCTCGCCATCTGTGCCGCGGCCAGCATAGGACTCGTTGGCGCTTCCACTGTTCCGCCTGGGACTGACAGAGTTTCATCGCAGCGCCCTCTGCCACTTTCGCTGTCACTGGCCATATTTGGAAAGGTCACCCGAGAACATTGGGCATCGAGTACGCTCTGCGCCATCCAACAGCCGCGATGATACTAATGATGAATAAGCTGCATGCGATTAGGCTCCAAGCAAAAATGTCTAAGGTGCTTCTCTGATTGTTGTAACGATTCTTTGTAAGCGCGTTGTTGAGGGTTTGCGCTCGCGGCTCGAGTGTCACATCACGCGCTCAACTTCACCTATACAGTCTACGAATCTACAATACACATGTGCCTCACTGTTCTGTACTAGCTCAAAGACAAGGGCTTGTACAGCGTTAGCCAATACAATGCAGTTTACTTTGATATTCGCACGCAATGCACTCCCGGATTTGCTAAACAGGAGCATCTCTCCCAACGTCTCCACTCCTGCGGCTATAGCAGTATGAATGGCACTGTCCACTGTTACAGATATTGCTAGAACAAACATTCTCAACAGCACTGGCAACCTTGATTGACAATGTACTGTCACTGCTGTTTCAGGAGTGCTTGAGCATACTTTACGGAATCTGCTATTCAAAGTCCTTGGCAATACCCCTCCGGGCTAGAGCCTGTTTCGGCTGGCTTGCAGGCTGCAGCTGTGTTCATGATTCCTATTCAATGACCCTGTCCAGTTCCCTGCATGGCGATAGTCAGGGGTTCTCAAAAGCTCATTTGAATGATTCCAGTTTGAAGCTGCATTGAGGTGATCGCCTGCATTTGCGATTCCTGTACCACGGCGCTGAAGTGTTGCACCGGTAGCGTACTGGCCTCGCATTGACGCTGCAGTATTCGCGGACACCTTGAGCCTCCTCAGCCTTCGGAATCACATTTCCCTCATTGAGCCAAGACCCCAGGATCGGCCTAAGCGATATTCCAGGAGACCAGATGTGCGATGTCGTATCCTCGCCATGAATTGCTTCGTGTTCAGCTGATTTCGCATTTGAGCTGTTTGTTGAGTGTTGACACATCAGTCAACCCAGAGGGCTAGGGCCCTAAGGGCTTTGGGCTATAAGACATCGCAGGTCCCTCTCAACTCCCTTTCTCTAGTTGCAATTGGAGTGCCTCTGTGTCTCAGTTAAGCGAGCTTTGCGACCTAGTTTACCCTGCAGCGCTAGTCAACCACGAGCTAGTCACAAGGGACGGCTTGCCTTATTCAACACTTCTCGATCACCATTCACGTTCTGCTCCCACCGCCAGTGCCTACGCCCAGTATCACGTCAGTTCGCTCACTACAACTTGCAGCATGTCAGTGTTGCAAGTCTTTGGCTCCATGGCCATCATCTCGATCACTCTGCCATCTTGGACTCTTCTTTTGCTGCTCAATTATGACCTTTTCGCCAAAGTGAGCGTCGCCACAGGTTTGCCTACTGCTGGCGCCTGTCAAGCATGGTGGCTAGAGTCTGAAGAACCCTCTACAGACCCCTCTACTGCTTCTGACGAATGTCCATTTGTCTTGAAAAGTCGTGTCAAGAATGAATACCTTCCCAGGTCTGTGGTCGGAGAGACTGTTGTCAAGCATACCGATTACGCTGATTGCTACTTCGTCAACATCAATGAAAAGTGCCCACACGGGCCCAAGAGCGACCATGATGGCAACTATTTTTCAATTAAGATCAAGGAACAGCTTGCATCTTTCGGATACTTTTGTCCTCGCGCTATCAAAACAAATTGATCCCGTGTGGATCCACCCAACGCCCTTCAACATGTCACGGCACTCTTCAAGGACAGCGATCATGGCAAGTGTGATTTACTCCAAATCTCACGACCCAGCAATCAACCGCGATATGGTACTTGTGCAGCCTTCTGGCTTGAGGCAAAGAATCCCAAACCTTCTGATGGCTCTTGTCCTTTCAAACTTATGAGTCTGCAACAAGGCGATTATAATCCGTTGATTCAGACCCTTGGTACGGAAGGTCACGCCCTGATCAAACCTGACTATGGTCTTTGCTATTTCGTGGATGTTACGGATGGTTGCCCTAATGGCCCTCATGCCAACAACGACTTCTTTCAAATCAAGAGCGATAAGTTCCCAGATCGTAAGAAAGAATATGGGTGGTTCTGTCCGCGCAAGGGAGATCCTCCCTCGCTCAACCCACCACGTGCGATTCCAGAGTGGACAGCAACGTGGTGGGACAGTACAAAGCATATGTGTGACTTCGTCCCGGATCTAGCAACCAATCTCGAACCCGAATACGCCTGCGATGCTTGGTGGTTGGAGCTGAAAGATTCCCCTCCAACTGATGGTTCTTGTCCTCTGAAGTTGATGAGTCGGCGGAAATCCGGTAATTTACCACAATATGAACTCCCTGGCGAGTCCAGCCTGGTAAAAGATCCAATCTACGACGATTGCTACTTCATCAAAAGCACACCCGAATGTATGCAAGGTCAGGGTGATATCAAGGACAAGTATTTCCAGGTGTCCGACGGGCATGAAGCGACGCGTGGTCACGGTTGGTTTTGTCCGCGCAAGACAGATGACAAAAGTCTGAATCCACAAAACGCACTTCCTTTGTGGTCTGGCTATTGGATAGCTGGTCTTGACGCTGTATGTCCGCTCGAAGCATTTGGAAAGAGCGCTGTTCTTCAGTTTGGCACTTGCTGGGCTCAGTGGCTAGAGGCAGACACTACGAATAAGGACATTTGCTCATTGAAGGTAAGGCATCGCGGCAGCAATTCAGAAATGCCTGCTTTACAAGACGCCTGGGGCACAATTCAGCAATACCGTTGGGACAAGTGCTACTTCATTGAGTCAGACAGTGCCTGTCCTTTTGCAACCCAGAGTAACAAACTCTTTGAGTTCACTCAAGCGCTTTCCTCAGATGGGAAAAAGCAACGGCTTTCTCTAGATGGAAAGGCTTATTGGCTGTTCTGCCCTGCGCTTGAAGACAAACGTGGAGTCGAGCCTCACGAGAAATATTGGACACCACCAATAGCGAAAGCCGTCGAAACATGGACGGCGCATTGGATCGACGCACAAACTGAAGCACCTTGCTTGCTGACTCTGGACAAGGTTAAGGCGCATTGACGAGTCCTCGTGACGCTGATTTTGCATTCATGCTTGGATCTCTACCAATCTCGTTGTTTCTGACGAGACTGATTTCTCTGCTTTGCGTTCACCGTGCTTTGAACTGTTTTCTCACTTGATTGAGTCAGAAGAAAAAAGAAAAAAGAAAAAAGAAATTCAATCTTAGCATAGTTCTAATCTTCTCATCCTCTGTACTTTCAAGACTGAGTATTTTCTAGGTGTGTTCATAGTTCCAACGTGATGGAGCTAGGCGCATTGTCAGACGAGGCAGATAAAGTAGCGCGCAACTTGAAACCTTCGCTGCGCCTCGAAGGATTTTGAGATACTGACCGAGGTATGTGCAATTCAAAACTGCTTTTGTATTCATTCTTTCGCAGACTTCAGTCGACTGTCAAGATATAACAGTGCAAAGGCATATTGACATATGAACGCTGTATGGGAAGCGGAATCCCTGGCAATATTAAAGAGGAACCATAAGCTGTCGCTCAAACATCTCCGAGAGTGCATCCAGCATACCGACCTCAGGAACCTGCGGGCCATCCATATCTTGATGTCGAATATAAAGATGACAAACGTAAGCGCCAGTGCCCAACAAGCTGCCGTAGCTATTTTCTCGATTGAGCATACGTTGATATGCCAACAGATGTGTGTGGACTGTACAATTCTGGTTAGCATCGAATGCAAGCGAGATGACTTACGGAATTTGGCCATATCGAGATCAAGGACGTGGGGTCCGCCTTTGACGATACTGGATACTCGTTTGGGAGCATTGCCAGGTTGACATTTGGGCTGTGTGGCGCTCGCTAGCATAGTCAACTCTTCCAGAAAGATGTCCAAAGACGGTACAACAACATGGTGTCCATGCATGGCGATTCGCTGATGATACGTTGCGTAGCTACCATCCTTGCAAATGATGCGAGCCAGCGAGTCGAGTGTTGCTTTCGCAGGAGCAGTCAAGCCTATTGTCAGTCAAATGCATTCAATTGCGAGCTCGAGAACGTACTGCCTGCTTCTGCAAGCGCGTGTTGCGTGGCTGGCCTGAGAAGTCCACGGGTGATGCAAATGAGCGCGTTCAAGTCTGCACAGATAAGAAGTTCATCACAGACGTCGAGGAGATGCTGTGCCATGGACAAACGCAAAGGAGCCTCTGCTTGGCAAATTTGACCTTCAGTCTGTGATTAGTGCCTGATTTGTGAGATGATCAAGTTACCCATTGCTCAAGAAGCATATTGCGCTTCATGATATCTCTGAGAGCTTTGAGCACTGGCGAGTTTCCATTGTATGCTCCCTTCATGGTTTTTCGCACCCAATAACGCACCGTCTCGACCGTCAACACACTACGAAGGAGCATCAGGCTTGATGCTGTCAAGTACTCTGCCAAAGTACTCGCACGCTCTTGAAATGGATGAAAAGAGGGTGTAGGTTTGATTGTGGATTGATGCAGTGCCGCAGACTCTGAATCTAGCGAGATGTTGCGCTTTCTGCTCACGACTTGTGTGGTTGTGCGATGATGCTGCAGTTGCGACGTCAAAGCACGCTCAATCTCGAATGCAGCAACATGAAAGGATGTCTGCCTCACCTCCCCACAAAAGAGCAGGCACACATCAGCCAACGTTTCCGTATCGCAGAAATCGCGAGGTTGAAGGACGACCCATCTGAGTAGCACTTCAAGGACTTTCTCAGCTCGTGTTACATAATCGCCTTCTTGCTGTTGCCAAAAGTAGTGTGTCAGGCTGCGGAAGAATTCAATGTCAGTTTGCGTCAGTGCATGGTAGTAGATGAGCAGCTGGATAAGATTGTCGTCTGTGTATTAGTTGCGCTCATGTTCACCACTCAATCGTACCTATCGTTGAATTGGGGCTCGATAACCAGCTGTCCAGTAACTGCTCCAGCGTACCAACAGTCAATGGAGCTGCTAACATGAGCCTCACAGCTGCCTCTTCTGTTGTCATATCAGTCGAAAGCATTCCGACTACCGACAATGCACTCAAGCCACGCTCAATCGATGGCCGCACCTGTCGCTTCCTTCCAAACAACTTGCGAAACTTGGCAGAAGTGGTGGTACTATCACTTCCGCGATGTTTGCGACTGGCACGATCATCGCCAGAGTCCGTGTCGCTGTCAAAGACGCTGACTTCAGAAGGCGTCGAGCGTGTGAGTGGAGGCCGTTCAGCTTGCATGGATGGGCGTCTACTTGCAAGAGGCGAGATGCAGAGCCTACTCATGGACGGTCGCCGAGAGCATGATGGGCTTGAGCGGGCCATAGAGGGTGGTAGTGCATCTTGGCCTTGATAGCGATGGAGGCCTGGCGAGGGGCTCACAGCTGTGCGTGGTGCATCAGTAGCCGTGCGAGCGAGTAAAAGGACGACATACGTTTGTAGGAGTCTGCAAAAGTTTGACGTCGACTTGAAAGTAGTGGACGTGAAGAAACGGCCATCAAGGCGACTTGTACTTCAAGGGCGAATGGATCTTCGGATTTACTTGAATCGCTGCCTGGTTTGCAGCTAGATAGTGGGCTGCTGAAGGAGTAAGAGCGACAGATAGGCCTGCTTGGACTGAGCATGAGCTGCCTCGGATTCTTGGGCCTCGGTGAGCGCACCACATCGGGAGTCGAACTGCGCAAGAGGCCTTTGCTTGATGAGGAAGCGCTCAAGTCCAGCTTGAAAGGAGATGTGTCGGACGAGTCTGCTTGCGCTGTATGTATGCTAGTACTGGTCGACTCATGATACTGTAGGAGTGGTGGGAGGAGAGGAGAGGGTTTGGTGGGGCTGCTTGATTGTGCCTTGTCTGATGAGTTGAGCGCAATGGCGCGTTGTTCAGGCGATGAAGGCGCCGAGATCCAGAGTGCTCTTTTCGTAGCTGACGTCCATGACCGATCAAAGGCAGCTGCGTCTATAGAAGAAGCAGCACAAGTCGGGTGGAGAAGACCGGCCCAGTCATCCTCGAGAGACATAGGCTGAATTGGAGGGAGCAGGATCACGCTGGGCTTTGTTACATGGCCTCGACGAAACAGCTGAGTCGAGTTTGCGCCATCTTGCTCATTGCTGAGGTTGCAGGCCGACATGGGCTTTGCTAGCGATGTCTTGTCTGGATCTCGAGCTGGATCTGGCAGCAAGATCTGAGGCAGCCATCAGTCACCCCGGCAGCAGGAAGCAAGCACTACCAAGATAGGAAGGCCTTTATGTGGTCAAGTGCAGGGCCGTCTCTGCCCGTCGTAGCTGTGCTCTTCATCCTCTTCATGTGGTCGTCGTCGCCCATCGAGGGGACACGGCACTACGTCATGTCATGCCATACACTGGACATTCTGAGAAGGGAGTGGATTACAATACGTAGCGTGCAGTAGACTAGTATACAGCGTCAAGGGCATCTCTACAGTGTGCATCCTTGCGCGAAAAGAACAAATGCCATGGCTGGGTGTCGTCATCATTGAAGGGAGGGTTGAGGTAAGGCGGCGAGAGACATGGATTCATGTGGAAGAGACCCACAAGCACAGTCCAGCAGCTATTAACGCCAAGTGGACACCGCCTCTATCATCGTGCCTTAGTTGCAGAGTCCTGCGAGCTCATCGCTCAAGCGCGCCACCTCAATGTTCTGTAGATGACTAGAGAGCATACTCAGATCAAGCTGTGGTTGGAAGCCGAGTTGCTGCAGATCCGTGCTGGAACTCCGGCTGCTGTTGACTGCACTGCTGCTGTTGCTAGCATGGAAAGGGAAGCTGGTCTGGTCTTGATATGAGCAGACGGGTGTGTTGTATGTTTGATGCGCAGAGGCAGGAATGTCCTTTGGCGGTGAGCGACTGAAGTCCATGGTGAAAGTGATGGGATGAAGAAGGGAAGGGCCCTGAGTATATAGATGGTTCTAAGCAAGGGCCTCCTGGTGCAGCTGAGCCGGTATATATAATGTATGCTGTGTGTTCTCTGTGTTTATGCGGGGGCTCATCTGCAGTTCTTCCGCCGCCCGAAAATTTGTCGTGCGGGATGGACAGTGAAGCTTGTGATCGGGCCTTCTCCGAGCTGCCTCAGGCTGATTTAGTACGGCTGGTAGAAAATCCCGGGCTGAAAATCCGTGATTTAGTCCTGTCTGTATCGTTCTACGGCATAGAGCGATGTGCCGCGTCCGAGTAGACCAGTGCCGGCTCTTCTGAGCAATGCTAGTATGCGACCTATTGCATGCGCATAGCCATCCGTCTACCATATGTAGATGAGAGCCAAGCATGTGATCAATATCGCCTATAGGCCGGCCGTGGCAGCTCCTCGGGTCCGCTTCCCCAGGTTGTACTCGAGCGCATGGCCATAGTCCCGCAAATGCCCGACGCGCACGAGGCAGCGTTTTTAGCGCGAATGCCATCTGGAGGAGACGAAGCTCGAGTTTGCGACACCGCTGACTACTGCTGCTACTAATGCTACTGTACCTCTGCTGTAGCTATAGCAGCTGAGCTTCATCAGTATGTGTGCTGTGCATCTCAAAGAACTTCGAGTCTGGCAGCCTTGAGAAGACGCTCGTAAAGTCTGCAATGATCCCCCTCTTTTGAGCCTCTAGCGTCTACGCTATCGATCAAGCGAAACGGGCCTTCATACAGTAGCACAGCTTCCGGGTCGTGCACATGGATGCTAGTCTTGTCTCACTCAAACTGAATCTCCCTTGTTGGCTGGCATTTCCCATGGAAAGGTCGCCGTGAGCTTGACTGCATACGATCCAGCCTACCCTCGACCCCATCTCTACGCACGTGCCACACATGTATGTGCATTCCTCATCGCATCGTTCTAGGCTGATCGTTGGCTGAATAGCTGATCTCATTCGATGGTGGCGAACTTGCGAGCAACTAAGGCTCGTTCATGTTACTTGCCTCGTTGAAGGCCGTTGCTCTCTTGCAGACCCACTCGGCACTCGCAGACTCGCAGTGGGCTCGTATAGCTAAGTCGCTAAGCTACGCTCAATTGCTTTGGCATTCGCTAGGCTTCGCGTCGCATCTTTGTGGACGACAACATCTAGCAGCCTCGGCATCAGTACAGAGTCTGGCTCCGCGTTCGACCAGCGAATTTCCCTCTGGATTCGCATGTAACGATTAGACTCGAGGAGGACCTGTAGGGGACAGTCTGAAAGCTGCACCGGCAGCACAAGGCATGAGGCAGAACTGGTCTGTCTACTTCGGAGTCACTGAAACAAGACTGGTAAGTAGTGACACCTGTGTACGGATTTGGTGATTGCCGATGAACGACAGCAGAAGGCTCGCCTTTTTCAACAAGCGAACAAAGGAGCAAGAGCTTAAAGCAGTCTGGACACATGCGTCAGCGACGAGGCTTGTATGAGAGCTTTGTGGTGTGTCGCCAGATGGGTGGTCGGTGCTGTGCTTGTTCAGGCCGTGACGGAGTGACATCGCAGGCCTCTCGAGTCTCGAAGGTCGTCATTCGAGAAATCCGTGACCCAAGTTCGAACGAACGCAACTATGTCGCGTTGCAGCTGTTGTTTTCCTGAGCAAGCTCTCCAGCACTAGTCACTGTGTAATTCATCAATGATACTGGATCAGTGTTCAAGATGACGCTGAAGCACTGTCTATGGTTCCACTGTCATAACGACCAAAGTGCAGCTGAAGGTGCTTAGTGCTCTTCTAAAGTAGAACTATAGGAAGGGACGCCCCTCTGATATGTTGTGGTGTGCAGGCTACTCCAAGCTTTACCGAAGCGGCAAGAATCATGTTGCTCGCGGGCATGAGGAGGCTTACCACCCTGAATAAAGAATCCATGAGTAAAGACTCTCGTCGAAGTACCAACGAGGTCTTTTGCCAGCCAAACATTATTGCAAATGCGGCCTTCGGGATAAAGTCTTCAGGCTTTGCAGCACAGTAAACACCGAGATGATCAACATTGTTCGCCGTGACTGTGAACCAGTCAGCCCCACATCGATCATCTTTGTTGATGTGGTAACAACCCGTTTTAGTGTCCATGGGAAACTGCTTGCTCTCAAGATACGGGCCAACCTGATATTTCAGCTGGTAAGGACAGTCGCTAGCGGTCTGCAGGTCCTTCTCGGACTGAATCCCTGGCTTGAGAACGAGCCAGGCAGCGTTGACGGGCGCTCGATAAGTAAAGATCACATCGCAGTGCTTGCCCCGGGTACCCCAAGTGGGAGGATATCCGGGTTTGGCATTCTTGGGGACCCAATGATCTGTGTTGAGATCCGATGCATACCCACAGTAGATACCAAGCCGATCTCCCTTGCCATGACGATTTGAATCTTTTGCAGTGAAGAAATCATCGGGTTTAGTACTGCAGGCCGTGTCCTCGGCAACGTAATAGCATGCCATCTACCCTGTGCCTTTCTCGGGTTTGTTGGGATTAAACCCTTCTGCTGGTGCAGGTGTCGGGATTGGAAGACCTTTCCACCATGATGCTTATCATAGCCTGGTCCTTGCTTGAAGACGAAGGGTCATCCTCCGGGCTCCCATTGCGGAAAATCCGGGTGACGTGATGCCCGCTCCAGCCAAAAAAGCATGTTAGTCGGCACTCACTGCAAGATGGTTGGTGGAGAGGAGGGAGACATGTAGGGTCCAGGTGGACAGTGCGTTGATGACCAGGATGGATGACACTGCTGGCAGTCGTTGATTGCGTACTTGGCTGACGAGATTTGGAAGGAGGTGGTTTCTGAGGTCTGCCAGGCGCTGGTATGCTGCTCAATGCTTGGATGTACGGTGCGGGCAAGGCTTCTTATAGATGCAAGTGGTGCGGATTCCTCCCATTCCGCACATCAGAGCAGATTCAGGGGTCGGCATATTTCAAAGCACGCGAGCAGCTGTGTTGGCATCTCTGCTCATACCTCCTTCACGTGATGAAATGGTCTTTTCCGAAGACGACCGACACGTTAGCAGCTCAGTAGCAGTCGACCAGGGCAACAAGAGGAAGACCAGGCGAGTCTGCGGTGGAAAGCGTCAGTAGCTGCAGTAGGCTTAGATGTCAGAGTGAAGCACGCTTCATCAAGCCCTTCTCTTGAAAGCACAGCCTCACAGGGAGTGTTGCAAAACAGGTTGGCTGTTGAGCTCGCAAACTTGCAAAGTGCGATATCGCATGCACAGGTTGATGCGACACATTGCCGTCAAATTCCCGACGGCATGCACATGCAGCTGCACAGTATTCCTTGACCAAGACTGACGAACCGATACGCAACGTGGTATCGCATGACAATGCGCCGTTTGAGAGACTAGGAGCAGACCAGAGAGTCATGTGTCATTACGCAGACGACTAGCCTTTGCGATTTCAGCAATGCAATGCAAGCTGTGCTGATGTCATGACCGAGGGATGATAGATCTTGATAGTAGCATTCGATAGGCTTAGATGAGCTGATTTGCCTTGAACTAGTTGTGTACATTGGCCTGCAAGTCCTGATGTGGTGTACGTAGGGTGTGATGCGGTCAAGAAGCTTTCTCGCACGCGCCAAGCAATCCAACAATTGAAGTAACCTTTACTACTATGAGAAATACGAAAAGAAGAAGAGAAGAGAACAGACCCGCAGCGTTGAGGAAGAATAAAGTAGGCGCAGTGTATTTTGTGAGGTGGTCGAGGTGCGCACAAGATTAGAGGGGTTTTTGATGGAGGGACCCTTTTGTAGATTCAGTCGCCCGAGGCGTGCTTCTCATCCATACAAACCCAGCCCAGGATTGCACCCTCGAATCCCACTTGAAAGCTCCCCAAGATCCTGCATCACCTCGAGAAGACCCTCCCCAAAAAAGGACACAAAAAACAAGAGACAACCAAATCACCACTTCCTTAAAGCAGACCAACTTCGCGCAAGTTGGTTTGCACGATGATGTCGTTGACGGCCGCCATGACGAACTTGATTTGCTGTGTATCTGTAGCACAGGTGAAGTGGGTATAGACTTGCTTGACGTCGCTTTGGTTGAGTGAGACGAATCGGTTGAGGATGTAATCGCATGCGGAGTTGTAGTCTTCGCCACCATCGTAGTCTGGGAAGTAGTTCTTCATTGGCGATATGAGCAACTTTTCCTTGAAGCGATCAATCTTATTGAGGAAGAGAATGATGCTGGTCTTGACGAACCACCGGGAATTGCAGATGGAGTCAAACAAGGTGAGCGCTTCCTGCATACGGTTGACTGTTTCATCTTCCATAAGCAGCTGGTCGTACTCTGAAATGGCCACTAGGAACAAGATGGTGGTGACATTCTCAAAGCAGTGGATCCACTTCTTACGCTCTGATCGCTGGCCGCCCACGTCAAACATACGGTACGTCAACTCGCCAATGATGAAGGTGGTCTCTGTGATACCGGTTGTCTTGACACGGGACCGGAGGACATCCTGGTCGGTGGGCAGGTAGTCGGCAGCCGCAATCCGATCAATTGAGTTGAAGTAACTAGAGATTAGCACAACACATACCTGGGAAGGGTCAGGGAGATGACATACTATTGTGCCGAATCATTGAGTTGGAACTCGCGCGATCGCTGGAAACACATTTGGATGCCGGCATCGAGCCAGAGTGATTTGACGGCGGTGCCAACTTCGGGTGCGAGATGATCGCCTTCAATCTGGTTGGGTTGCATGAAGACTGTTTGGACGTGGTACTCATTCCGCGGGTCAGCGAGGGCCAACTCCATACTCTCCATGGCTTCGAGGATGACGCGCATTGATTGCACGGTATTGGAGAAGATGATTTCCTTGAAGGACTCGCGCTCGTCGGCGCTGTAGCCGCCTTCGTTGATGAGCTTCATCTGCTTGAGAATGGTTGATTTTCCAGACTCTCCGGCGCCTGGTTTGTTAGATGACTGAATGGAAAAATAGCTTTGCATACCAAGTAGAAGCATCTTGATTTCGTTCCGCATGAGCATACGGTCCTTCTTTAGCTGTGTATCTATCTCATCGTTCCTCTGCTTGTCCTGGTTGGGCGCTTCTGAAGACATGCCGCAACCCATCTTGAATTTAATTTATGTAAACAGGGCCTGCGTAGGGTTCGTTTGGTTTGACGGGTGGTTTAGGCTGGGACTGCCTGTTTGATCGGTGTTTGGATGCTTTGCGCAGAGGAAGGCGAAAGGTCTCTGTGTTGGATCTGTAGGGAGGAGGTCGGTTGTCGCAGATGTCTGACTTTGCAAGTCTTTGCTAGTGCGAGAAGAGGGGAGGTGCGCTGAGTGGCCTTTCGCTGCGGATAAAACGCAAGAGAAGGTTCGGGCAGAGGATGGATGGGCTGTTGGTTTATTGCCGGCTGTATTGCCACGAGCTGCGTTTGTTTGTTGGCGGAAGGGAGGATGGGAGGATGGTGTTTGTTTCTGTAGCACGGGCCCTTGCTTGGATGTCTTGTAGAGGACTTGCTTGGGCTGTGATGGCACTGATGGGCGCGTAGAGGGAGGGAGGGCGAGATTGGGGATGGAGATGTCGGGGGTTTGTGCTTGGGTAGACAACCAGCCTGCAACTCACTCACTCTCACTCACTTGTTACTGCTGCTGCTGCTTCTCGCTCAGGAATCAGAAATACGCAGACACGTGCTCCGACCACCACGCGAGATGGCGGATTTCCTCATTGAGAAGCTCAGATGGCTACTACTTACACGATCAGACTATACTCATACTACTACTGCACTACTATACTCATATCATTACTACTACTGCTTCCGCTCAAAAAACTCCCGCACATGCTCAGCAGTCACAACCTCACCCTGCTCAGCCAGCGGACGCAGGCACCGTGTCAAGTGCTCCTTCAACTTCCTATACTGCAGCACACCTTCAATCGCCTGTGCTCGCGGTAGCCGGTCGAGTGTCTCCGCCATAGCTCGCGTACCGGCCTCATAAACACTCTCCCCGCCGTCATCCTCATCTTCCGGCGGATCATACACTTCCTCCTCTCCTTGTAGGAATGGGTAGGGTGCCATACGCTCAGCACACGCCTCGCAGAGGCACAATGCAGAGCGAAAGTCCTCTTGCAAAAAGAGTGAGTGCACTTCTTGCTCGGGAAGGCTGCTCCACTTGCAGACAGTGTCAGATGTTTCAGCAGGCTGTGCCTCTGTTGCTTCATTCGCTGGCTCAACCGTCTCGGTGTCCACCTTGACGCGTTTAGCAGGCCGTTCATCCTCTCTTGGCTCGTGCGTGTCCTCAGTCTTTGTCTTTGCCTGCTCATCCACAACCTGTTGAGCAGCTGCTGCACGCGCATCGAATCCATCCTGACCGGCATACCGCTTCAACCACCTCATATCCGCCATGCACGTCCGACAAGTGAACTGGTCAAAGTAATCCTCATTCGGCAACGTTTCTCCCTGTTGTATACAATCATCATGATACCAATCTTCGCATTGCAAGCACTGAAACATCGTGCGCGCTTCCTTTTCCGGATCATACGGGACGCGACACCAGCAAAACAAGCCATCATAGTTTTGATTATACCGATTCTCCGTATTGATGGGTCTGCGTGCCTTGAGCAACGTGCAGGCTGCTTCAGCGCTGATACGATCACTGCCACAGTCGCATCGGAAATGGCGTTTATTGAAGAGTTCTACTAGTTCGTGATCGCCGTGACAAGCAATAGAGCACGCATAGCATACGCCCCCTCGTTGTATAGCTGTAGCAGTCGTCTCTGCCTCTCCCTTTATTGCTGTAGCTACAGCGGGTGTGCACGTCAAGCACGCAAAGACTTGCTGCTTCACGTAGCCTTCATCAAAGGAACAAGCTGAAAAATCATAGGGAAACAGGGCTCGCGCTTCTTTATCAAGCGCATCCTGCTGCTTCAGATACTCATGCAGGCTCTCTGCTGCTTCCATACTCTAGCCAGGATACTTGACAAGTTGACTCGCTGGATGCAGGTAAATTCGCGTTTCGCGTTCTCCAGCGAAATTCAAATTCAAGCAGCTGCACACTCGCGACTTCTACAACACCCACAAACGAAGCATGTCGCGTCCAATCAAGCGGACACGCGATGTAGACCAGGCAGATGGACCGGCTCCAGAGATGAGCTCACAAGCAGGCTCCTCCCTGCCACCCGTATGCACCATTGGCCCATGTCAGACAATAAGCTAACAAGCCAAGAGCAGTCCACCTATGCCCTTTAGCGATTTTGGAGACGAGGAGGAAGAGCCCTGGCGACAAGATGAAGTGCCTGACCTACAGGAAGATGAGGAAGGCGAAGGTACATTCTCCAAATACAGCGAGTCTTGCAAATTAACACGCTAGATCTATTTGGACCCAATATGGAACGCGACTACGGTGGCAATGATGAGCAAGATGCCTATGATCCAGATGATATCGATGATGCCGGTGACTATGGCGACTTGAGTGCAGCTGAACGTCGTGCAGTCGATGCAAGACTTGCGCGTCGTGATCGAGAATTGGCGCGTGAGGCTGGACGCCGACCTGCTGCCTTTTTGGATGGTAGTGATGATGAAGAAATGGATCTGACTACAACACGTCGTCGCAGGCATCAGTATGATGAAGACCCAGACGATGATGGCGATATGCTCGATGAAGAAATGTCCCCTGAAGCCCTGGCGGATGTCAAGGCAGACACCATGTCTGAATGGATTGCCGTCGAGCAAGTCAGACGCGCTATTGCAAGAGAATTCAAAAAGTTCCTGCTCGAGTACACAGACGAACATGGCACCTCAGTCTATGGTCAGCGCATTCGCACCCTCGGAGAGGTCAACTCTGAAAGTCTCGAGGTGTCGTATGCGCATTTGGCAGAATCCAAGGGAACTCTCGCCTTCTTTCTCGCAACAGCACCAGAAGATATGCTCAAGATTTTCGATCTCGTTGCAATGGAGGCAACCTTGCTCTTTTACCCAGATTACGAACGCATCCACGCCGAGATTCACGTCCGCATCACAGAATTGCCAAAGACTTATACGCTGCGAGAGTTGAGACAAGTTCACCTAAACGGTCTCGTCAAGGTCTCTGGTGTCGTGACGCGTCGTTCAGGCGTCAACCCACAGCTCAAGTATGTCAAATTTGACTGTCTCAAGTGTGGCCAGATTCTTGGACCCTTCTACCAAGATGCCGTCTCAGAAACACGCATCACCTACTGCGAGAATTGCCAATCTCGTGGCCCCTTCTCCGTCAATTCCGAAAAGACTGTGTATCGCAACTATCAAAACCTCATCCTGCAGGAAGCTCCTGGAACCGTGCCAGCTGGTCGACTGCCACGAAACCGTAAAGTTATTTTGCTATGGGATCTAGTCGATGCGGCTAAGCCTGGCGAGGAGATTGAAATCACTGGCATCTACCGCAACCAATTCGATGCATCTCTCAACAGCAAAAATGGCTTCCCAGTATTTAGCACCATCATTGAGGCGAACCACGTCAACAAGGCACACGATCAGTTTGCTGCATTCAGGTTGTCAGAGCAAGACGAAAAGGGCATCCGGGCATTATCAAAGGACCCTCAGATTATCCAGCGCATCATTTCTTCCATTGCGCCATCCATCTATGGTCACCGAGACATCAAGACGGCTATTGCGCTGTCTCTATTTGGTGGCGTGCCAAAGGACATTAACGGCAAGCACAGGATTCGTGGCGACATCAACTTGTTGTTGCTCGGAGATCCAGGAACAGCCAAATCACAATTCCTCAAGTACGTCGAAAAGACTGCACACCGCGCTGTCTTCACCACCGGACAGGGTGCCAGTGCCGTTGGTCTCACGGCAAGTGTTCGCAAAGATCCAATCACCAGCGAATGGACTCTTGAAGGAGGAGCCCTTGTGCTTGCTGACAAGGGAACCTGCTTGATTGACGAGTTTGACAAGATGAATGATCAAGACCGGACATCGATCCACGAAGCCATGGAGCAGCAATCTATCTCTGTGTCAAAGGCAGGTATTGTGACCACCTTGCAAGCACGCTGCGCCATCATGGCTGCTGCCAATCCAATCGGCGGTCGCTATAACGCCACTATCCCCTTCTCACAAAATGTCGAGCTGACAGAGCCCATTCTATCGCGTTTCGACATCCTGTGTGTTGTTCGCGATACAGTCGACCCTGCCATTGACGAACGACTCGCGCGTTTTGTGGTTGGCTCTCATTTACGCTCACACCCCAAGTTTGACAGTGCACAAGACATCATCATTGCCTCGAGCAATGCCGACGCCGAAGATGCCATTGCCGAACCCATTCCTCAAGATTTGCTCAAAAAGTACATTGTCTATGCACGCGAGCACATGCAGCCGAAACTGCATCAGATGGATACAGACAAAGTCTCGAAACTCTATAGCGACATGCGCCGCGAGTCCCTCAAGACTGGTTCATTCCCCATCACAGTGCGGCACCTGGAATCCATCATTCGTATTTCAGAGTCGCTTGCCAAGATGCAGTTGTCGGAATTTGTGAGGCAACGCCATATTGACGAGGCTATTCGAGTGACGATTGATTCATTTGTCAATGCCAACAAGCTATCGGTGAAAAAGTCTCTGGCCAAGTCTTTCGCCAAGTATACATTGCCACCGAGGGCGCGAACAACTGCGTGATTTAGATTAGATGGAAATATGTTGATAGCAAGCGCAGTTGACTTTGAGTATAAGTATGAAACTGACTGGATAGGGTGGGCTCTCAGGACTTCAACAGACGTGGCAACATTGTGTCAAGCACAAACCGGCCACGATGAGTTGTCCTCAATGATCCATGATCATAGGCGGATTGCCACTCATCTGGCGTATCGGCGAGAATAGCAGAGGTCTCGTTGTACACAAGCAATCCATGCTCAACCAATTGCGAAACCTCGTCAACATCGAGATGCTCCGACAAGTTGGTGATCTGACCTCCCTCGGCAAGCAGCGCTTTGAAACGTGATGCAGAGACGCCGGCGGATGTGCGCAAGCCAAGCACAATCAGCTCTTCGGCAAATTCACCAGACGTCAGTGTATCTTCTTTTGCGCAACCATGTTGCAGTGTATTGATTTGCTCCGCCCATCGTTTTGGATCTGGAACATTACGCGTGCGTACTTGCACCAGCTCATCGTCTCGCTTAAGAGGAAGTCGGCCATGTGCACCAGGACCGATGCCAAGGAGAGGCGCACCCATCCAAAAGGCAAAATTATGACGGCCAATATGTTGTTTTGACGCTGCAAACGAAGAGACCTCATAGTGGAGCCAGTCATGCTGTCGAAAGACCTTAGCTGCTTGTTCATATTCCTCTGCACGCAAATCTTGATCGGGCATGATGCAATTGGATGGATCCTTTTGAATCTGACGTGCGAGTGGTGTGCCTCCTTCAACAATCAACTCGTACAATGACAAATGGCCGCCAATCTTGGCAAAGGGTATAGCGAGGGCCAAGTCATCCTGTAGCGATGTCTGTACCCCACCTGGCAGGATTGGGTTGCCAAATAGAAGGTCAAAGGTGAAGCCGTGTTTGAAAAGGCTTCGAGCTTTAGCCAGACGCTCTAATGCCGAGATGGCTTGACTGACGGTATGCTCTCGCCTGAAGAAGGCGAGGTGTTTTGAGCTCGACAAGGACTGAACGCCGAGACTCATACGAGTGACACCATCATCAGAGAGCCGTTGTAAGTTAGGCAAGGAGGATGGATTGGCTTCCAGCGTGACTTCGCAGTCTGCATCGAGGGAATAACCACACTCAAGAATGGTTTGAAGCACAGCAGGAACAATTCCAGGAGCAAGAGATGGTGTGCCTCCACCAAAGTAGACTGAGCGTATTTTCCGCGAGCTATTCGAAGCAGCATAGCGATTCAAGCCGTATTTGAGCTCTTTTTGGTAGTGGCCAAAGAGCGCATCTTGGCTGGTACTGCTTGGGAGCAGATACTTGTTGAAGTTGCAGAAGGAGCAGATGCGAGAGCAGTATGGGTAGTGGACGTAGATGGACAAGGCGCCATGCATCGATGGTCAAGGCTGCATCTTGCTGAGCTTTGGTTGTACACTTGGATTTGGTGTCACGGTGTTTAGGCCGAGAAGTTGCCAGAGACTCAAAATCCAAGAACATCCATCAAGGCGACGCACTCCTCACGCAAGCATGTCATCAGAGACCAAGGCCAAGCGACCTAGCGAAGCAATCCTCAACGACAAGGTACATCAGCGAGTCAATCAGCAAAACTAATGGCTAGTGGGATCTTGCTCTTTCAAATGGCATCGTCAAAACCGGTCTGGGTTTCGGAGTTGGCGTGGTCGCTTCTGTGATTCTCTTTAGACGTATGATGGGCCCGATGAAGTCTACCAGGAGCTAATTGCAGGGCGTATGTGGCCAGTCTTTACGGGCATCGGTTTCGGTATGGGACAAGGCTACGCAGAGGGCAACCAGCTCTTCAATCCGCTCCTCGTGCCCGGTACCAAGCTCGTCAGCAACAAGAAGGACTAGTCAACTCTGTCTACACTCATTCTATGCATCTTGGCGTGTATTGCTTAGAGTCTAAATGTCCATGCTGTGGTGATTCGACTGAAGACTGCTGAATTGACCTTGCCAATTCCCAGTCTGCCTTGGACGTTTCCTGCTAATGAGATGTGCAAGATTGAATGGATCCTCGACCAGCTCTTCTGACGATTCTCGAGTGCGTTTGCTTGGCTGCAAGACTGTCTGAGTAGCTGGATGGAAGAAACGGTCGATGCTCTCGAGATGCGAGCTGCAAGAGGCGTTGTCCTGTATTGAGCGGACACTCTGTGTCTCGTCCTGCACTGCTTCTCCCACGTCTGCATGGTCTGCGATGTCTGTACTCCCACACGTCTCCATTTCGTCGACTTGCTTTGCTGCAGCTGCCGGATGTCGGTCTAGCAGTGTCTCTGCTGGCTGATACTTGTCCAGCTGTAATGGCGGCAGGAAGTCCTCGTCCAGTCCCAGTGTCCACTCGCTGCTCTCCAGGAAGTGCCTGTCGATGCGTTGTCCTTTACAGCTTGCTGCTGCTGCTGATGCTGCGGCTACTGCTGCGCGACCGATGGGCATGCTCGTGCAGTCTTCATCCATGCGCTCTGCGTCTGCTTCCACCCTCGCAGCAGCTTCGTGAGTGTCTGTTTCCCTTGACGTGCATACGCTGTAGGTGATGATCTCTTCAGGCACAGGACCCGCTGTATTGCGCTTTGCAAAGTGTTCCCGCTGCATCTGCTGTTCGTGCTGACCGCCTTTCATCCTGCTGATGCGCTTCCCGCCTGTCCAGTTCATCCTCTGCTGTCCTTTGTATGTGTTGGTAGAGGGCGATGTGACTGTTCTATTTCCCACCTGCGACGCGACACAGACCCGCGACACGACTGGCTACAAGCTTGAGGACTCGCTCTGAGTGTGTGCCTAGAGGCATGGTCGCCTCGAGTACAGCGAATAGTGAGCTACAGCGCATCTGGCGACTTGTCCAAGAACTCTCTGCGCAACTCAAGGAGAATCAGCTCGAGACGGAGCATTTGAGGCGACAAGCACAGTACCTGCAGGTCAGTGAGCTTCTTGCATGATACAACGTAGCTGACTGTGATTTTAGCTTCCTGAAGGCGATGGAGATGAAGATGACTTGCCAGAATATGCAACGAAGGGCAATGCAGGTGTCAATGGGCATGCGCAGCAACCAGGGCATGAGAGAACACAAAGTCGCATGACCGACACGCTGATGCAGCAACACGAGCAGCTCATTGAGGAGAATCGCAAGCTCAAGCAAGATACAGAAGATATGTCTTTCCTACTAGCAGAGTACGAATTGGGTCTATCCACGGCCATGGACAAGATTCGCGTACACGAGCACGACCTGACCCTTTCTGTGGTGCATCTCAAACGGCGGCATCAGGAAGAACTTGATGCGGAGCGCGAACGGACACGCGGTGCGCAGCAGCAATATGCACAACTACAGCAGGAAGTGCAGCGTATCCAGGGGCTTGTGCGACAAGCGTATGAGGCGCAGACGGGTGCCGATGCGGATGTGTTGATTGAGCGGTTGCAGGTTGAGAATGCTGCGTTGCGTGAAGCACTTAATACTGAGTGAAACACTCTTTTCAAGTCTTTGCAACGAAGCGGTAGAGGCCGAGAATGCTGGATATCAGGCCGCAGTAGGTGTCGAAGCCCTTGAACAAGGCAACATCAAAGACATCGCACCAGGCTTGTCCGAAATCACAAGCAAGCCGGATACCATCGAGGTCGTGCCAGTATTCGTGGCGAACGAGCTCTCGCTCTGTTGTTTTGGCGTACTTTTCATGAAGCAAGGTATTGAGCCTGCGTTGCCGCATGATGGTTACTTTTTCACGGATCCAGAGATGGAGGTCGAGCTATGCGGTCAGGTTTGAAGTCTGAGCGGCGGAGATGCTTACAGTGACGGATGCGAGCCATGCGCGGTCGGAGATGACGGCGAAGCTCTTGAAGTGGGCGGGGAGCCAGCCGAGCTGTGCCAGGGTGAAGGCGTCCTCGCTCGCGTCTTCACACAGAGCAGCGATTGTTTCTAGCAGTTCATGGAGATTGAGCTTGCCTCTTGGGAGACGAAGGAAGAGCTGCTTGATGGGTTTATAAGCATTGCCGAGCTGGAGCAGGCGGCGTTGGAGGGAGCATGCGCCGACGAGGGACGCGAGCTGATGGAGCTGGTGCTGTGTGAGGTTCGGGCGCTGGAGGAGGAAGGCCTTTGTTGTGTACTGGATGAGCTTGATGGCCTTGTACCTGCCTGAGCTTGTGGCCATGAGCTGTTCCATCTCTATACTCTACTAGACTACTATACTAACTACTCAGTACTAAATACAAGTCTGCCTATAGTCGTCGTCGAATAATTCCGCAGTCACTCAACAACCAACAAGAACAAGACTCAACACAGGACACGGCAGATACTCACCAAGAAACTCACCAGAGTCAAGTCTACAGCCTACAGACAACCAAGATGCCTTTCACCAAGCTCGTCAAGAACAGGGCGTACTTCTCCCGCTTCCAGACCAAGTACAGGCGCAGACGCGAGGGAAAGACAGACTACTACGCACGCAAGCGTCTCATCACCCAGGCAAAGAACAAGTACGCAGCACCAAAGTACAGACTCGTCGTCCGCTTCACCAACAAGGACATCATCTGCCAGATCATCTACTCAAAGATCGAAGGCGATGTCGTCCTCACTGCCGCCTATGCACACGAACTCCCACGATACGGCATCAAGCACGGCCTCACCAACTGGTCCGCAGCTTATGCGACGGGTCTCTTGGTTGCCAGGCGTGCACTCAAGAAGCTCGGCCTCGATGAAACCTACAAGGGTGTCGAAGAGGCAGATGGAGAGCTCACCATGACCGAAGCCGTTGAGGACGGACCACGTCCCTTCAAGGTCGTCTTGGATGTCGGTCTCCAGCGCACCACCACCGGTTGCCGCATCTTTGGTGCCCTCAAGGGTGCCTCTGACGGCGGTCTCTACATCCCACACTCACCCAACCGATTCCCTGGATGGGACATTGAGGGTGAGGAGCTCGACGCTGAGACCCTCCGTCGCTACATCTTTGGTGGACACGTCGCAGAGTACCAGGACATGCTTTTGGACGATGACGAGGAGCGTTACCAGCAGCAATTCGCTGGCTTGATTGCCGCTGGCATTGAGTCGGATGCGCTCGAAGACATTTACGCGAGTGCGCACGCAGCCATTCGTGCTGACCCATCACCCAAGCTCACGGAGAAGAAGACAAAGGAGGAGTACACAAAGGCATCCTCCCAATACAAGTCAAAGAGGCTCACAAACGCCGAACGCAAGGAGAAGAACCAGAAGCGTATCGCCGAAATCAAGGCTTCATTGGCTTAGTCTACTGCATAGCATTCAATCTTATCTACCGCTTGTTTTATGGAAAGCATCCTCAGGCCATCTTGTTGCTTTGGCTTTTTGTAGCTTTGCCCAAGACGTGCCTGATATCCGTTCGGACTGGCCAGCGAGCATGATGCAGTCATCTGGCCAGAGGTCTGCATCAGAGTTAGACTAGTCTGCTAATCACTCGGCGACAGCCTCAGCCATGCAGATGCTCTTACGTACTCTGCCAGGCAGTGTCAGCTTCATCTTGAGTGCTTGCAAACGTCAAAAACTATTGTCTCACAGGGGAAATCCGAAGTCTACCAGGACTACTTATCCATGTACCTTCAGGTGGACTACCTAGCAGATAGAAATGCTCACCTGACGAACGAATGAACGATTAGACGTAAACTAAGACTTACTTGCTATGGATGCACCATTCTGTGTCCACCATGCGCGTGACCGTAAGCTTAAAAGAACAATGCAGCGCCAAATGCAGCAGAGAGTGTCAAGGACCAAGCAGCCAACATACCCATAGACAAAGTAGGCAAGACAGACTGTGCACCAGACGTTCGCGTTGCAGAGGCACTGGGCGAGGCGGATCGTGCACTGCCAGAAGTGGTTGAAGAAGTCAAGCCAACGTTACTGTTGCCGGAACCGGAACCTGAGCCAGAGCCTGCGTTCTGTGAACCACTACCGCCATTGCCAAGAGGTGCACCAGCTCCGTTCTTGATCAACGCTGCAGCTCCAGCGGGTTGGACGGGAAGAACATCCTCTGCCCAAACACCCTCGAAGTCGGTCGAGTTGCCCGGGCAGGCAGGGGCCGTCGTCTTGCTGGTTCCGGGGGCAGACTTGTCAAGCTTGAGAGCGGCATACTGCTTCTGCAGGTTATAAAAGTCTGGTAGTGCGCTCACCTGGCCATTGCTGCCGATGGTGACCAATCCATAATTGTTGACCTCTTGCGTGTATTCATAGACGAGGCCTCCAGAGAAGACCGAAGTCATCTCCTTGCTGTAGATAGTGGCCACCTCTGAAAATGCACGCCCTTTGGACTGGTCTCCTGCGAATTGATTGCACCCAAACTCGCTCATAAACAGAGGAATGGTCAGATCGCTAAATCCTGCGACGAGCTGGTCATAACCGGACTGGGTGAAGCTAGAGTCACCACAATAACTGTATACGTTTGTGCCAATGAAATCAGCTCGCGTAGAGGCGTTGCCACAGCTGTGTTGTTAGTCGTGGTTGATTCTGTAATTTAAGGGTCATACTTGAGGTATTCAGGAAATTTGTACCGCGAGCCGGGAACATCAGTGGAGGAGTAGCCGACGGGGATGGCACGGGTAGACTGTGCGGCAATGTACTGCTTGACGTCTCGGATGACGGCTTTGATCCATGGGGCGGTGCCCACGGTCGGTGCATCATTGATGACTTCATTGCCTGCGAAAAAGCCGAGAACATTAGGGTACTTTTTGAATGCATCCACTGTAGCAAACAAGTGCTGCATGTAAGCAAGATTGTAAGAAGAGGCTGCATCGTTCCTGTTGAGGGAAGATTGGGGCGTGTTGATGTCAAGCACGAGGTAAATTCCGGCTTTGCTCAGGAGACTCATACACTCGTCGTGGTCGACAGAGTTGTCCACCGTGTAGATGCGAATAGTGTTGATACCAAGCGTCTGCATGACTGCAATGTCACGGGCGCAGATAGTAGGGTTGCTCAGAGGGTCAGTCAAGTCGCTGGAGCCTCCCTGATTTTGGTTAGCTTTGCACTTTGTTCAATTGAGGGCCGTACGGGCTGGTAGTCAACACCAACAAGGAAGAAGCGCTCATTGCCGCGCATGAAGGTGTTGCCCTTGATGGTGATGGGGGTAGTGGCCTGTGAGGCGGCGGTGGAGACTGGCTTTGTAGCCAAAGGGGTTTCTGACTTGCTGACACTCGATTGTGCGGCCACCTGGGAAAAGCATGCTGCTGCGAGGGACAGGACTGCGATGCTGAAATGCATCTGGGCGGAGTAAGCGAGGGACTGGAGGGGGAAAGCGAGTGTCTTTTGGTGTGTTGGTCTCGTTGTTGCTTGTTGCCGCTGTCTCCCTTTTTTGGAAGTTTTGCGGCGTGGGAGGAGCTAAATTGGGACACTTGAGCCATGAACTCGAGTCATCAGCTGGCACCGTAGCAGGCCCATCTCCGAGAGGCGTCCTTCATGTAGACTGAGGCTCGGCATTGAAGAGACAGATCATCCGCACATAAGGCCGCTTCGGCTTTCACAGACTCAGCAAAATCTGTGTTGTCAATTAGTCCTTCCAGATCTTGCACCGCCAATGTGATGCCACCCAGGACTTTAGCAGCTGGTCTTTGTCGATGCAGCATGGTACTCTGCTTGGAAAGAATCCAGTACCAGCTGAGTGCCCTCCAAGACCTCAAACAAATTTGAATAGTAAAATGTCATTCACACCAGGCTGTAGCAGATCGTCAGCACCCACGCGCACACCACCTGCAGTCTCGGCATACACGAGGTCGGCCTTGGAGATGTTCGCTGCAATGTCGCCTATCCGCGTGCCAATCTTCACTAGCGCCACATCCCTGAAGATGCCATGCTGCTTGTCATTGTGTCCAAATTGCGCATTCTTGACGAGGTACACAGGCGTCAGCTCAAGCATTGCACAGGCCTTTTGTAGAATATTTGAGACTCCCGTTGAGCCGTACCGGTAGAGCACCATGTCTCGTAAATTCTCCACCCTCTGCTTGGTCCGTTCATCCATCTCTAGCAGCGTATCGGCCTCGTCTGGCCCCAAGTCCTCCTTGGTGTCCACAAACTCTGTTCCTTCCTCATAGCGAATGAAGCGTTGCTTTGCCAGTTTTCGAAGCAGATTTTCAGCGACGGCTGATGTCAAGACAATCGACTCTGGATCCTGGTGTTTTGCAATCTTGGCAATGTTTTCCGCAGAGTCTGCATGATCAATCTTGTTGAGAGACAAGACAGTCGGAAAGCGTATCTGGACATAGAATTCCACCATGTGTTCCACCTGCTCAAGACTCCAACGTTCGATCTTGGCCTCCTCGGCATTGTGACCAAGCTTCTGGAATACCCTTGCGAGGTGCGCAGAAGGCTTGCCACCATAACCAGAAAACTGGGCAGCTAGTGTGTCAATGGGCGTACTCTTCGTTGCAACGTGTCGTCGGATGATGGAAGCCCATTTCTTCTCGAGATTCTTGTAGATCCATTGGACAATCTCGCTTTGTAGCCAAGCAACGTCTCGGTAGGGATCATAGCCGCGGCACTCTTTGCCTTGCTCATCCGTCGTACCTGATGCGTCCACGACGTGCACCAAGCAAGCAGCCACACGCAGGTCATCAAGGAACTGGTTGCCAAGTCCTCGACCTTCAGAGGCACCAGGGACCAATCCAGCAACGTCCAAGAGCTGCACGGGTATTTTTCGTCGACCGCCTTTGCATTCACCATAGAGAGGCATACACTCGCTTTGTCTTTTGTAGCGTGAGCAAGCACAGCATACCGTCAGGTATCCTACACCGTGGTTGGGTTTTATTGTCGTGAACGGGAAGCTTCCAGTCTTAGCAACCGGCTCAGAGGTCAAAGAGTTGAGCGTAGTAGATTTGCCAGAGGACGGCTTCCCACACAAAGCAATCAGTGGTTCTCTCATACCTCAGTTGAGTATCAAGACGCTGGACGCTGTGTACGCCTTCAGAATTGCAGTTGTAGCGGTTGTAGGAAAGCTTCCAATATTGAGGTTCTTGATGCAGCGTCCCTGTCTAGGCAAGAATAATATGTCCTGAGAGTCCAGTGAGCTCTAGATGAAAGGCCTTGATGGAGACTTCTTGTTCAGAGAGCTTTAAGCTGATGGGTTCCAGGTCGCAGCTACCGCTCGGTGCCTACCAGATGTGACGTCGCCGACAACCACGCACCGAGCACAAACCAGGGATGCGCAGCGATGAACAAGCAAAAGGATGTCGATGCGCCGTCGCTACAGGAGCAGGTCATTGCCTCTGTCCTCTCCTCGCTTGTTCCGGCAGCCGACCAGACAGATAAGCGCAAGGGCAAGGGCAAAGGCGCACAGCAATCCTCAGATGAGCCGCCGCCGCTCGACCTCATTGTCCTTACGCGCAACTTTCGACAGTTTTCCTCGAGGATTGGTGTCTTCTTCAAGCTTCAATCCGGCGTTGCAGCCATTTATACCTGGCAAAAGCCAAGAGAAACAGTGTCCTATGGCATGATATGGACCCTGCTCTGCTTGCAGCCATACCTGGCGCTGGCCTTGCCTTTTGCGGCAGCTGTGTTTGGACTACTCATACCGAGCTTCCTGCAGCTCCATCCACCACCGCCTTCCAACATCCCACTGCCGCCAGACCTGGACAGTTGGGCGACCAGTACAGGCAATGCAAAGCACTTTGGAGAAAAGGCAGAAGGCCGCGACTTCCTCATCAACATGCGCGACATTCAAAACGCCATGGAAGATTATGTACAAGCATATGACCAGATTGCGCTAGTCTTGACAGACTATGCCAACTTTGCAAATGAGAAAAAGTCGAGCGTTACTCTCGTTGCGTGTTGCATTGGCATGCTCACGGCGCTGGTCCTGGCTGCGTATGTGCCAGTCAAGTTCTTGGCTCTTCTCTCTGGCTGGATCGTTCTGCTCTCTGGCCACAAGCGCTTCTTGCCATTGCTCAAACACATTCAGCGTATGTCTGCCTCTGCAAGCGAGAAGGTACGCGAACAAATTGCCGAAAAGGTGGAGCGCGAGTACCTTGATCCAGAAAGATTGCCAGAGAAGCGCGAGGTGGTTGTTTATGAATATTGCTACAAAGGGAACGATGCTCCAGGAGACAAGCGAGTCATCTACTCTGGATTCAGCACAATCGGCAATGCAGGGCGCGAAGATGCATTCACGACGCACAATCTCGATGATGTCCAGCCGCCTCCAGGCTTCGCTTTCGTTCAGGGGAGTCAGTGGTCAAGAGAGGCCGCCGACGGAAAACAGCCGACATTCAAGGCGACGGCCAACAAAGTGGCAGTCGAAGCGCTTCAGGCGCGTTCGAGCAAACTCGCAGGCAAAGACCGTGACGATGATGCACGGTCCAGCTGGACTAGATCCACACTCAAGAGACAAGTACAACGGACGTTGGAGCCACAGAAATCTGTATAGCTACTTCTTTGACTTCTTGTCTAACGCATTCATCTCGTCCACCTTTTGGCTTACCTTCTCAAAATAGCCTGTTGTTTCGTTGTTTCGCAGGTCAATTCGACCGAGTGATTCGTCCACCCTGTCGTATAAATAGTCGAGATCAGCAACTGTTGTTAGCGTCCGTGTGTAGTTTTGCTACAGCCGCGTACCAATCTTCTGCTGCTGCTGACTGAGCTGATATTGGCTGAAAGCAACATAGCCTGTGAGGCCGATATTGACCGCCAAGAGAGGCATCAAGACACCTGAAGGCGCTTGTGCTGGGCTATTACTCGCAAAGCGCCGGCCATGCCGTACAAATGTGCTACTTGCCTTGAACATGCTGTTGATGTGTAGAACCCCGCGTTGATTAGGAACATTGTGTAGATGACCTCATGAGTTGGAGGAAGTCACAAAGTTCAGAGATGCATGTCTGAATAGAGATGCTTCACCTTGTCCACTTCTGATGCCGATGGGCAAAGATGTGGAAACTGCCTCACAATAGCGTTGAACTTGGCTGCTTCTTCGTAAAACTAATATCAGCATAAACCCAAAGCGAGCAGTACATACCAGCCAGTGACCCGATTCGAATTGCAGAGTACCACACAAGCCAGAACGTTTCTGATTGAGCAAACGCGCAGTCTCAATCATGCCCTCTGCTGGAAAACAACCACTGCGTTTCCCATAGAGGACAAGACATGGCTTAGTGATGCCATGCTGAATTGTATCTCGGTGGTCATACGCTGTGTGATCTGCCATGAGCTTGGCAAGCCATCTTGGATCGCACAAGTTCGAGGTGCTCGTGAAGAAGAGGGAATCCGCCTGAGCACAATCGCGAGATATGTTGATCTGGCGGCCGTAATCGGCATCGAAGCGATAACCCAGGCAAGAAGAAACGAGACCCTTCCAGGCAGAGGCAGGGTTCAGGATCATGTTTGCTTGATTCCAAGCTAGGGAGGCAGCATCGTGGCAACCGTAGTTCCCTTGAGTTAGCTGCTTTCAACAATTTTCTAGTCTTACCAAGCAGCCAAGAGCCATCGATCGCGTAATTCTGCAGTGGTGCTTGGTCCACGCTAAGGTTAGTTTACTCAAGCTGTAGAAGAGCTTACAAGATGAAGCGATCAAAATCGCTCTCTGTATAAAGCTCAACATAGGTCCATAGGACTGCTGCACCTATTGAGCAGCCGACGCCCATGGGTCGCAAATCTGGGACAGTCTTCCGCAGCTCGAGAATCAGGTCGCGCAGATCTGCGGCAAGTCTGGCGACATGGTATCCATTGGGGGTCTTGGCTGATTGTCCATGACCTCGAAGGTCGGGCGCTACAACCCAGAGTGTTTTGGAGAGCTCGTCAAAAGAACGAGTAAAGTAGTCAGAAGAGCCAGAGAAGCCATGCACGAGAATGACACAAGCAGGGCCTGGCACGCCAAAGCTTTGAAAGACCATTTCTGCTCCATCATTTGCGAGGAAGCCGCGATAGGAGCATTCGTGGCAAGGTGCAGTTTCCCCGTTGGCAGCCTCTGGGCTTGTGCTATTGGAAATTGAGGTAGGAGTCTCCATCAGGCAGTGAAGTGAGCTTCACTTTGCGCGGACTACGAAGACAGACAAGCTAGCACTTTGTTCACGTAGACAGATGTTGCAATTCTTGTACGGTACACAAGCAGCCTCGAGACTCGAGTTGTCGCGTTGTAGGGCGCCGAAAGAAGGAATTTAGTGCCGGCCGCCAGCGACTCATGGCGCCATCTCCTGACTCTCTTGCGACACAGCGAGCATTCGACGACAGAGAGCGCATCCCTGCCTGAGTGACCTGCTCTTTGTTGCTGATGCAAAGCTCCAGCTCAGCTTCCCTGCTACTTGCACTAGCTGAAGTGTGCTTTCGATCTTGATTTACTCGACGTAGACTCCTTGGTCTGGGATTACCGTATCGATCGTCGTGATGGCCAACAAGAGCTTGCGTCCGGCCTCGCACGATCTGGTGTCTTCATCTGGAATAGCTACTTCAGCTACGAACGAGTTCAGCCCGCTACTACAGTCAAATGCGCCCTCGTGCGATGAGTCTATACACAGAGTTCGATACAAACCCTTGAGCTGGATCGTCAGCATCTGGCACGACTATCTATCGGTCGAGCTACAGAATACCCAAAGTGTTGCTAGAGATCATCTTGCAAACGAGCGAACTGTAAGCTTGCGTCGGACTCTTTGTACGATACTCATACCAGTTTCTCGCATGGCTAAGAACAAGCCTATCTTTCGCTTCTGCGTACGAAGCCTATATTCTAGAAATACTCTAACATTCAGAGGCGTTGCTGTCACTCAATTTCTGAGATTAGATACTTCCAAGAATGCCTCAGAAGATGCACAAAAGCAGCTCCAGCAGCTACGCCGCATTGGCAAACCAGCGGGAGCGTCGTTGATTGCCATTGCGATGCTTGTCATTCTTGGGGGTGCGAGTCGATACTTTACCGTGCAACAAGCGTTGAGACGAGGTACGCCATAAGTTCTCACCCAGTTTTGCTAATTGAAGATCGATTCCCCGTCAGCAGACTTTTGGTAGCGTCGCTTGCGGGGTCGGCAATACTCTTCTTGGTCCTGTCTTTTGTGGCCATGCTTATTCTCAATCCGAGTGTTGGCAAGCATGCACAGTGATGATAGGGCCTGAATTCTGTCGACACGAGATTCCCGAATTTTGTGTTCGGATATAGTCGCGAGGGACAGCTGCTTGTGATGATGGTGAACAATGAGGAGTTCGATCATGTCAAACGCTTTGAGCTCAGGAAATGAATAGAGCAGCAAGCTTTTGTCATTGTATATTCCCAGACAGAGCCATCTGAAGCTGAAAGCACCCCGCAACGCGACTTATCATGACGTAGAAGACTTTGCGAAACTATCATCCTTACCAACATGTTGCGAACATATCTGCAAGCGAGCCAGAAGCTAAGAGTGCCGCTGACGCGCGCATACGCCATCAAAGATTCTCATTCTCATCAAAAGCCGTCTTCGCAAGGTCACGCCACAAGTAAGGATGACAAGGATCACAATATCCAGTCCAAGGTAATTGAGCACATGACTGCAGCATATTTAACAACCTTAGGCAGTAAAAGAAGGTATGGAGGAGAGAAAGAATGCAGGACCACCAAAGGGGGAGAAGAAAGAGACGCATTCCAAGGCTCCAGGCCCCGTGATTGGCATGCAAGATGAAAGGGGAGGCAAAAACGAGTAGACGAATTCATCTATTGCTTTTCTGATCCTCTCTATCTGTCTTTTGTGAGCTTTGATCTGTGTTGGATCCAGTCGACAGCAATCAAACCTGCAGCAATGGTTCGAATGCTCCTGAAGATAAAGTAGACGTGATGAGCTCGAGGCATCTCCACAAGATCAAACTTGTCCTTTGCACCAATCTCCGCACATCTTGCTTGCCAGCATCTGCTGTTTTTGATGTCTACAAGGGTATCAGCCGTACCATGTAGCGAGAGTAGAGGTGGCATATCCTTGGAAGCATACTCTAATGGATGCACCAGCTTTGCTGCAGCTTCGTCTCCGCCACAGCATGCTCTAACGAACCAGCTATCCTCACCCGAGCGATGACTGATATTGAATTTGTTTGTAGGATCAAGCGCAGGACAAAGGAGGACCGCGCCCTGCACACTTGTGTCTGCATCGGGGGTTTGTTCTTGGAAAGCCTCAATGTTGGCAGTCAAGGCAGACAAGAGAGCGCAATGACCACCACTGGAGTCGCCCATGAGAATGATGTTATTTGGATCTCCACCAAAATTCTTGGCAGCTTTCTTTGCCCATATGATGGCACGCTTGATATCAATGATGGCAGCTGGCAGTGGAAACTTTGGAGCGAGACGGAAATTGATGGACATGACAAGAACTTCGCCTGACCGTGCCATGGTGGTGAGCACGGCATTTGGCACCTTGTTGGATCCTCGTGACCAAGAGCCTCCGTGGATGTTGATGACAATTGGCTTGTTTGAGCCTGGAGGAAACCCTGTGCTGTAAATGTCCATGGTACCAGTGTCTTCGAGCACTAGACGCTTGACACTGTTTTCGCGAAGCTGTTCTGCGCCGAAGTAACCAGCGTCCTTGAAACAGACAAGCTCATCTTCTCTCCATAGAGGCGCAAAGACTTCAACAAGAAGGTTGAAGGCGTCAAAACGAGTCGAGTCTCTTTCCAAGAATGGTGCAGCTTGCTCCACCATTGTCTGTACGTCCTCGGCTTGGTGGTATAGTATGCCAAGACACCCAGCTAATGAGATGATGTCTAACAACAGAAACGGCCAGCTGATAACAGCTCTGTAAGTGCCATAGATCCTTGAGAAGCCAATGAAGAAGAGCTTCAAGACGATAATCAGGTGTGGAACTTCAGAGACTGCGCTAAGAGCAACACAATTGAACAGTGCAGCTTTGCGAACCAGTGGTCGATATTGAGAGACCAAATCTGGACTGAGTGCAGCGATGACTGCAAGCGATGAGAATGTAGCCCATGCGATGTAGGATAAGAGAGGAAGCTTCGTGAGGAGCAGGATTGTGAGCTTGATCGAATAGCATGTGCTGTGCCAACCAGTCCAGATCGCCCATACTAGGAGAGACTTGACAAGAGCAATCATGACAGTGGATCTGGGACTAGGAATGCTACAGGATAGATTGCAAGAGAGTCGTTGTGCAAGTCGAGTCCTTATGACGCAGCTCACCTGCCCACATGCAACCGCGGCCAACGAGAATTTGTTCAGATGGGCTTCCCTGGCGAATTACAATTTTGGCACGTGAGCAGTAGACAGATGATGTGTCGGGCACGACATCTGCAAGCTCAAGCTCAAGGGCCCAGTGCAGAAGACACTTGTCCATCTCTTCAATAATATTATCACTGGCTCTGCTTTAGCTTGCTATCTAACAATAAGTGCAAAGCTCCGAATCTAGACTAGCATGGTACTGGCCCATCAAACTCTAGCTTGTCTAATTCGTTAGGTGCACGCAGATGCTTCTTCCTTTAGCCAGAATGCTACTAAGCAAGAGGTATACGAACAGGTGCTTGAATCTTCTATAGCTCTATTCGAGGGCCAACGAAATTGGGTCGCGAATCTGGCCAATGCTGCCAGTTTGCTATGGCACGGCTTCCATTCATTGCCATCACCCTCCAATAAGGTGAATTGGGCAGGTTTCTACGTTTTGGATCCAAACACTAGTAATCAACTCATTCTCGGACCCTTCCAAGGCAAAGTTGCTTGTCAGACGATTCGATTTGGCAAAGGTGTTTGCGGTCAAACTGCCCTACAAGCAGAAACTGGTCTTGTGAAGGATGTCCACACGCACCCTGACCACATTGCCTGCGATTCCCAAACAAAGTCTGAGATTGTGGTACCTATCATTGCTGATGGCAAGGTCGTCGGGGTGATTGACATTGATTGCGAGGAGCTAGAAGGGTTTGACGAAGAAGATCGAAAGTACCTGGAGCAGTACGCTGCTTTGCTGGCGAAATCTTGTAACTGGTAGATCAGTATGGAACCGAGAGACCCGTGCTTCTCCCACAACGCTGTCCTAATGAGAGTGCCATATCCCAGATAGAACTAGATTGGATTGCTTTCGTAATTGCATCGGACCACGCTTGACTGCCCCCGAGATGCTCCAAAGAGACACGATATATTTGCAGGTCGTATACGCGCCTGTCCCGAGCGCAGTCCTCGAGATAGGTATTGTCGCGATGGATGCGCTTAAAGTACGGGTCGTTGATAGTTTTTGCCCTGGGATTGATGACAGTCAGACGTGGCCGGAAAGTGGGCACCATTAGCAAGAAATTGCTGTAGGGGTACTCACTAAAACTAGGAGCGACCAGGACGAGGTGTTCAAGCATCGGACAACATGTGTCCAAGTGCTGTAAAAGGTCAGTGTGGACTATCGTCGAATTGAGACAGATGAATCGAAGCTCATCAAAGTAGCTGAGCGACAGGCTAATGAATCTGCCTTGCAGCGACAAATGTGTCAGAGCAGAGAACAACGAATCGTTAATGTGCGTGGAGTTCCTCTGGCTGGCTGTGGGCCTATGTCCAGTCTGGTTGACATACATGACCGTAACGTCCCGATCCGTGATAGATCTCTCTCGGCGACCACTGTCAAGGCAGCCATCAACATCGAAATTGTCATTGTTACAGGTGAGGACGCTCAACTTGCTCACACAAGTATCTTTCGATGGCTTACAAAGACACATGAGCTCACTCAATACCTTTAAGCCCGTGTTCTGACTTTGAACATCCTTCGTGTTGATGTCTGAGCCAATCTCCTTGGCATGAGAACGGAGAGGATACCTCCCAAAGTGTATTTGTTGCGGTAGCAAGTCATGTAAGGCAGCAAGCTTGAGGGCTGTCTTGAGCGACTCCACTGTGGGCTGCTTGCAAAAGAGATCTCGGCAGAGAAAAGTCTGAGCTATTGGCCGGATGGTCCTGCACGTAAGGCTCAGCTGCAGTAGAGCATTGCGAGTGCTGTCTAGATGGGGCTGCAGAGTCAGGCTTTCGAGAATCATTTGCCATATTTCAGTAGGCAGCTGTACAGGTTCACCCATCTTGGAAGCAGCCTGCGACCTCAGTGCGGCATGTCAAATGGTTTCAATGGGTATGTAGACAGGGTGATGCACTTGACGCGAGGGCTGCTGTTGCCTGTTGATAGACGCCTGGCTCTGTTGAGATGGCACAAAGTACTCATGGCGGACACGCTCAAGAAGCTGCAAGAAGACGAAGACAGTATCGGATCACTAAGGCAAAGTTCCGGCACTGGTGACACTGCATATGTCAAATAGTTGCCTATAGAAGCATAGCATGTGTATGTTAGACTCACATGAAACACAAAATCGAATTTGCCCGAAGCAGCCACACTTGACCGGGACATGCCCGCCTGAAGAGAAGTCGCCATGCTCTCCAGGGTGTGTTTGCTGTCGCTATCTATGCTTGCGGCCGGCTGTTTCAGGCAATCCCGTGGCAGTTGATTGCTGGGTTGGTGTTGAGCCTGGAGGCCGCGCGTCGCCACGCAAACCCAGCCAGCGAGTCAGCGACTTATCTCAAGACATCATCACACCCTGCCCTTACCCTCCCATCACACCCTCTCCAAAGCACATCTGCCTCACTCAGCCTACAATGCAGCTCCTCCTCAAGGCAGATCGCACCACCGTCCTCAGCACAGAGGATCTTGCCTCTCTCCCCGCCTGCATTCAGGCGCACACACACATTGCGGCACAAGACCAAGTACTCACCTCTGCCGGCCGGCCCCTTGACTTGGCGCGGCTTCAAGATGGACAGACCATCATGGTTAGTATGCGTATGCCAGGTGGCGCACCCAAGAAGCGTTGCCAAAAGGCGGACTGCTCTGTGCCTGCGCTCCGTGGACTCGACTGCTCCCTGTGCGCGGGCCACTTCTGCGCAAAACACCGGTTACTGGAGCAACATGCCTGCTCAGGCTTGGCAAGCGCAAAGGAAGAGCTCCGGCGGCAAAACAGGGAGACATTGGAGCAACAGAAGTGTGTTGCTGCCCGGGTGAACTGATCGATTTCCCACACAATCTCCATTGCGATCTCCAGCATCTTCGCTCCTCTTCCTCGCTCGTGTGCGCGGCCTCAATAATGATCCCTAGAATGGCTGCGCTCGGGCGGCCTAGCGCTAGAACACCTTCATACCCAATTTTTTAATGCTGCTCCGTGTCTATCAGGAATAGCTGCTTTGTGTCTCCAGAAATCCGGGAGCGATGGCCCATGAAGTGCGGATTATTGCCCGCTGACCACCTCAACTGCCAGTCTCATTCTTCTGCTGCTACTGCTTCACATAGATGAGGGCCTGCTGGTGACGCCCGAGTAGATGCTCCTGACGCTCTCAGACTAGCTAGCTGCCTGTATGTCCAAAGTCAAATCAAGCTCGCGCTCCAAACGGCCTGAGTATATCGAAACGGAGACTGGCAACCGTATTTCGCGTGTCGGCTTGAATCTCGTCAATACCCAGAGCATCATCCTGGGTGGCAAGACCATCATCCAGTCGCACTGCACTATCAGAGGGGATCTACAACGCACACCTTCTGCGAAACTAGCTGGTGCAGCAGCGCCTACAGCAGTGACGATTGGTCGATACTGTCTGCTTTCCAAGGGGTGTACATTGAAGCCTCCTAGCAAGCAAGTCAAGGGCGAACTTCAGTACTGGCCCCTCAAGCTAGGCGACTATGTCCATATCGGTGAGGAAACGACGATTGAAGCCGCAAACATCGGCAGCTACGTGCACATTGGCAAGCGTTGCCAGATCGGCAACTTCTGTATCATCAAGGACGGCGTCTGGATAGAGGATGAAACAGTGCTTCCTCCATTCAGTGTCATTGCGTCACTGTCTTTTGTGAAAGGCCAACCTGGACTGGTCACGGAGGAATTGCCCGAAAGCACGCTCGACGTCCTCGAAGCTCAAGCGAGGACCTTTTACGAGACTTGTAAGAAGAAGTAAAGAAACGACAAGGGTACAAGGCACAAAAACAGTATTAGTGGAGTATGGCCTACTGATCAGCTCTGAGGCTGGGGCTGTGAGAAAAGGACAACCTTTAAAAGACAGAAGAGGGAAGAATTGAACAAGGAGTTGTTTCGTCGGAGGCGCTCTCGAGCATCAGGCGAGAAGATGCCATGCAAAAAGGCGACTGCGTAAGATGGGACGGATCGTGCCAGACGACCACATCTCAGTGTCCTCCTTTGATGGGAACTTTTGCATTCGTAGAGAGCCAAGCGAGTCCTTCAAATAGACCTTCACCAGTCGCGGCACAACTTGGCTTGACGAGCCACTGTCGGTCCTTCATCTTGTTGAGTTGCAGACACTCTGTCACTTCAGCTGGGGGCATGCAGCCTGGTAGATCTTGCTTATTGGCGAAGACGAGTAGCAGCGCTTCCCGCATCTCGCGGTCGCAGATGATACGATGCAGCTCCTGGCGTGCCTCGTCAATGCGATCCCGGTCGGCAGAGTCAATGACAAATACGAGCGCCTGCGTGCCTGTATAGTAATGGCGCCACAGGGGCCGGATCTTATCCTGGCCCCCGACATCCCAGACATTGAACTTGACATTCTTGTGAGTCACCGTCTCGACATTGAACCCGACAGTAGGAATGGTGGTGACGCTCTGATTGAGCTTGAGCTTGTACAGAATCGCTGAAGCGTTGTTAGTCTAGGTGTTCATGCTAGAAGCGCGATAAGGCACACGTACTTGTCTTGCCCGCTGCATCCAAGCCGAGCATAAGGATGCGCATCTCCTTGTTTCCAAAGAGCTTGCCCATGGCTCTAGACAGATTCGCGCCCATGGCTAATGAAAAGGGATGGAGCGCGTCGAGTGCCGCTCAAAGATGCAGACTGGCGGACTTGGCGCTTGAAGTACAAGATAGGACGTCTCTTTGACGTGGACGAGGCTGCACACTCGGGCTGGTCCTCAGGAGTCTGCTGCGCCCTTGAATGTGCTGTGTGTGTGGTCTCTGCAGTGGCAGTTTGTGTGGTCTGCTGCTGAGTTTTCGTTCACTCGACACCACCAGCAGCTATTGCAAGGAGTGACGGGCTCGGGAGTGAGAACGAGATAGAGAGAGAGCAGCTTGGCAAGGGAGACATGCACGCACTCATGCTCAAAGCTGCATCGGCACCTGTTGCAGCATGCACCGCACTCAGGAGCATGTCCATCCTCAACAGGCTCAGCGACAATGAAGGCGCAACTCACAATGTCAAGCGGCTCGGCAGAGGACCAGGAAGCGGCAAGGGCAAGACTGCAGGTCGAGGACACAAGGGACAAAAGGCAAGATCAGGCAACGGTGCTCCACGGGGCTTCGAAGGAGGACAGACACCCATTTCGCGCCTGTTCCCCAAGCGCGGCTTCAACAATTCGGGCGAGGAAGACTTGAGCCCTTTGAACCTGGGCAAGCTACAGCTCTGGATCGATCTCGGTAGAATAAACCCATCGAAACCGATATCCATGAAGGATCTTGTCGAGTCCAACGTCATTCATGGAATCAAAGACGGCGTCAAGCTGCTTGCAGGTGGTAAAGAAGCACTCAAGACACCTGTCCAGCTGGACGTCACCAAAGCATCAGCCGAAGCTATTGCTAGAATTGAAGCTGTGGGTGGCAGCATCGTTTGCACATACCGCAATGCTCTTTCAATGAGGGCGCTCCTTAAACCACACACCTTTGCCAAATTGCCAAAGCCAGCGTTACCGACGCGTCGCAAGGATCTCGAGTTCTACACCATGAAGGAGAAGCGAGGCTATCTTGCCGATGACTTGGCGAGCGGCAAGATTGTGCTGCCGGCTAACCCAGCAGAGGCAGCCAGGAAGGCTGCGAGTAAGGCACCAGCGGCAGTGGCGTGAAGCATTCATTAAGGTTTATTGTACAAGCATAAAGTTAACCTGATGAATCCTCCTACTTCGCCCTTTTTGCACCAGATGTCGTGCCTCCCACGGTATCATGACCACGCTTACCGGCAACAGATGAGCTAGCTTGATTCGCAGTCGTGGTCACCTTCTTCACAGGGACAACATGGCTCATGTCCGTATCATCTGCCCGAATCTGCCGATTAGGATAGATGACGCCCGTCCCTTCAAAGGCGTTTGACGTGTATTTCGGCATCTCTTGAAAGTAAGGGTGCTTCAAGGCATCTTCAGCGCTAAGACGCTTAGTAGGGTCGTATTCCAACAGACTCATAAGTAATTTGAGACCCTCTTGACTCGCTGCCATGGGTCCAATAAGGTTATACCAGTTGGGAAGCTGATTAGCATAGTGCTGCGCGCGAAAAGTCTTGAGCTGGTTGTACTCTGGCATATTGACCACATCAGGCCAACGTTCTGGAGTCGGCTTCCCCAGCATATCGATGATCTTCTTCAGCTGCTCCCTTTGGAAAGGCACCTGCTTCTTGTTGTCCACCTTTGCTTCGTCTCCCTTGAATAGTGGTCTCAGCACGAGCAACTCTGCAAAGATACACCCGATAGCCCACATGTCAATAGCTGGACCATAGTGCTTCGCCCCGAGCAACAGTTCAGGAGCACGATACCAGATTGTGACCACGACCTTGTCACCAGCCCAAAAGGGTTGTAAGGGGGTGAAGAAGAGACGCGCCAAACCCAAATCACCACACTTGACTTGGCCATTCTTATTGATCATTATGTTGGCAGGCTTGAGATCCCGATGCATCACCCAGTTCTTGTGTAAGAAGTCGACGCCCTGTATCAGTTGCGCCATGATGGAGCGCACTGCGGCATCGTGAATCTTTTGCTGCGGCTTGGGTTGATGGACGTGGTAGTGGATGATTTGCAACAGATCGTACTCGGCGTATTCAAAAACCATGTAGATGCACTTGTCTTCGAGTATTATCTCGTGGAGGTTGACCAGGTTCTCATGTCGTAGCTCACGGCACAAGGCCATCTCTCGGATTGCTGACTGGGAAAGACCCGTGTATGCAACTGCCTGTCCGTCACGATCTGGTTTGAATTTCTTGATGGCGTACTCGCGCTCGTCATCTAGGAAGCTCGACTTTGCTTTGTAGACTTTGCCATATGTGCCGCTGGAGATGAAGCCAAGAATCACGTACTTGTCGAGCACCTTGACATGCGCCTTGTTCTTTCGAGCAAAGTACCGTTCCATAAGCAAGCAGCATGCAAGAGAATGATCAGTGCAAGTATGAGAAGCAGGAGCACAAAGTATGGGATCTAAGAAGTCTTGAGCGTTGGATCTGGGAGCAAGAGGGAGCGTGCGTGGTCGTCCTGCGCGCATTCTACAAGGAAACAGCAGCAGCAAGCCTCAAACAACACAGCTTATGTGAGGGTCTCTTCTGTCTCCGCCTATCACCAAGAGCGATGGGTACTATGACACCCTTTTTGGTGTACTCGATCACGTCACATGCTCTGGGCTCTGCCATGTTTGGCTATCATATCGGAGAGATCAACCCCATTGCTCTGTCAATCTCCTGCCAATATGGCTCAAAGAAGAGCAACCATTTTACTCCAGCCTTCTTAGACTGTATCAAGATGACTGAAGAGCAAGTAGGAGCTGTTGTTGCTGTCTTTGCTATCGGAGGTCTCGTAGGTTCTCTTTGTGCCGGAAGTCTCATTGACCGTTACGGGCGGCGCAAAGTCTCCCTACTGAATTGCTCTGTGTTCCTTCTTGGATCACTCTTCATGGCATCTGCAAATGGTCTGACTGCTCTTGTTCTCGGTCGGTTTGTCGTTGGCATTGGAAGCGGAGTATCAATGGTCTCTGTTCCAATCTATCTATCAGAAGTATCGCCTCAGCAGATCAGGGGCACAGTTGGCGTCATGACGCAGATATCTATTGTGCTTGGCATCATGCTTGCTCAAGTTCTCGGTGTCTTTCTAACAGAGGGCATGCTTTGGCGATATATACTACTCGTCGGATTCATCCTGGCTCTGCTTCAATTTGCCATGCTTACTGCCACGGTCGAGTCCCCCAAATGGCTCGCCTTGCAGCCTGGGAAGTTGCCACTCGCGCATCAAGCACTATCAAAGATTCGGGCCTGCATTGATGTCGACGATGAAGTGCGCATGTGGAAAGGCGCTGACAGAAACAGAGCCGGTGATCAAGACTTGCTGTCAGATGCCAGCCCTCATGCTACGTTGTCGTTGCGTGAATTTGCCACACGTCAGGAGTATCGAAGTGCCATTCGAATCATACTCATTACACAGCTTGCACAGCAGCTGACGGGTACAAATGCTGTCATCTTTTACTCAACTGCGATCCTCTCAAGGCTCCTGCCCAAGCTGTCGGCCTGGATAGCAGTACTCATTCAGATGGTCAATTTTCTTGTAACGCTTCTCGCGGCGCATCTGATTGAGCGAAGCGGTCGACGAGCCCTGCTCCTTATGTCACTTGCTGGCATGTGCGTCTTCTCCCTATCTCTATGCATCGGCTTGGAGCGAAGTATGCCTTACTTGTCCGCTGCTTCGGCTGTCGGCATGATTGGCTCGTTCGGTCTCGGTTTGGGACCAATCCCTTTCTTGCTTGCAAATGAGTTGCTTGATGTGGAAGCCGTCGGTTTTGCGCAAAGTCTGGGTCTGTCAGTCAATTGGATCGGCACATTTACTATTGGCATACTGTTTCCCGTGCTCAGGCACGCCATGGGAGGTAGGCGTTCAAGCTGCATGCCAGGACTAATCAATAGGCTACGTATTTTCGATCTTCTGTGTGGTTGCCGCTCTATCGTTTCTTGCAGTCTTGCGTTATCTACCAAAAAGCAGTCGACGAATAGTTAGCGAGACGGACCCGTAAAGCAAGAAGGAGCAAGCAGATGTTGTGCTTGCTACGAGACGTGCTCCATATGAGTTCTGCGTGACCTTTTGACTGCTTTATAGCTCGTGGCATAGACTTCGTCTTTTCATGTCCAAAGTGGGTCGTGGCAATGGCGAGCGTCGCGTCGACGTCGGGGCAAAAGTGACTGAATCCATAGAGGCAGATGACGCCCAACCACTCGACCACCACCGCTCTTTTTCTTCGCCAAACAGCATCCGTCCAGCAGCCATCGGGACATGCTCACGGCTGTTGGTGTCCCTTCGATTCATGTCCGAGCAGAACCTCAATCGCATGAGCAGTCGAGCCGCTCTTTTGTCGTCCGCGGACCAGGAAGATGAAGCACACGAAACTGCTGCCAATGCTCGACGCAGGACACAATCTCAAGCAACGTTCAGATCTTTTGCAACTGTCAAGTCAAGTGCAGATGCCTCCAGGAGCGCTTATCTTTACGCGATTGGAATTGCCCTCCCAATTTCCCTCGTATGCTTCACCATTCAAACAGAGCTGGCGCAATATATCCAGGCAAAGCTACACTATGAGAAGCCGTACTTCATGCTCTACGTTACGCACTCTTCGTGGTGGCTCAATGGTGTTGGAATGTGGGTCTGGCTGCGGCTAAGACAACCTGGCACATCTACAACTGTCGTAACCAAGCGCATGCTGAGCGATATCAGTGACACTGCTCGTGCCGTCATGGCCAAGTCTGGCGCAGGTGACCGCTCAATGATACTTCACATGAGTGCAGTCATCACAATTTGCGGTCTTTGCTTAACTGTGGCCGCCACTACATGGTACCTGGCCGTCAACATGACGACAGCCTCGGATCTCAGTGCAATTTACAACTCTTCAGCCTTCTTTGCTTACGCGTTCTCCATTCCGCTGCTCAAAGAGAGAGTTCGGTTAGACAAATTGATTGCTGTAGGCCTGAGTGTGCTCGGCGTGCTTGTCATTGCTTACGGTGATTCTGACCCCTCGGACGACACTGCGAATTCCAGTAGACGTACTCTTGGCAATTTGATCATCTCAATCGGAGCGGTGCTGTATGGTCTCTACGAGGTATTGTACAAGAAGTTGGGTTGTCCTCCTGACCAATATGAGCCAGGCAAGTCAATCATTTTTGCGAATGCCATGGCCACTGCTCTAGGCCTCTTTACGTTGACAATTATGTGGATTCCTATTCCATTACTTCACATTATCGGCTGGGAACGGTTCGAAGCTCCGCCAGCGGCTGCTGTCTGGGCACTTATTGCATCTGTCGCCGCCAATTTCATCTACAGTTCATGTTTACTGGCAATGATTTCACTCACTTCACCCGTGCTCGCAAGTGTCGCATCCCTGCTGTCCATTTTCATGGTGGCCATCGTTGATACATTCATTACAGGAAAACCCCTGAGCCTGGCGGCTATTGCAGGTGGAGTCTTAATTGGCGTGGCATTCGGGATTTTATGCTGGGCTTCATACTCGTCTCTGGAAGATGAGGAGTCGACGGATCTTGAGGACGGCGATGTCTTTGAAGTCTCCGACGACGAGAGTGACCAGGAAAGGGGGTCTAGAGTCTAATTTTCGCCTACACAACCATAGTAAGCATTGAATTGCGAAACGAATGTCACAATCGTGCTCTCCTCTGCATTCAGAGCCCAGAACTCTTCGCAAAGAAGACTTGTTTGCTTTTCCGATCCAGAGTCTGCTACCTCGAGTAGTGTAAGCTGCTTTGCGTCTGTTTCGTTCAAGTATGCTACGGCAAAGCCTTTTGAGCAGCGCTCGATGCGAATTGCTTCTGCCTTGTTTGGCACTGAAATTGAGCGAATCAAGACTTGCTTGGCAACATCGTAGACAAGTACGTGACTGGGGATAATGAAAGCCGCAGTAGTGTCATCAATACGCTTGATATCGCAAATTGGCTTGTCCACGTCAAATGGCTTTCCACTAGTATGCGATATCCAAAAAGACCCTTGAAGTTCAAGCAGCAACGCTGGACCAACAAACAAGGCTCGGGTGATATTTTCGATACAAGCGCTCTCAGTTCGCATACAGGAACGTTCGTAGTCAAGAAAAACACCGTTTGACCAAATAACGCGAAAATGCCCCTCAGAAAGGCTCGCATCTAAGATCGAGGCATCCTCCTTAGCCAAATGCGGCAGAGCAAAAGCCTTGCCATCAGGCAAAGACCAGGCACGCCACCTAGTCCGTCGACCAATAGTGAAAAGAATGAATCCATCATCAGATAGTCTCCATATTTGTGAGCCTAGCTCTGCCCGGCCTAATTGAACACGAGAAGTTGCTGCCAAATCGTGAAGAATAAGTGTGCCATCGAGCAAAATGAGCAAAACCTGGCTCACCGATAATTGAAGAAGCATCGCTATCTCTGCATGCTCTTCTACTTGCGCATGGCTGGCCTGAATGTGAGCGTGATGTAAGTCTAGTGCAACTTCATCGTCACCGCTTCGAGAGATGAGGCCAGTTACAAGAGCATAGGTACTCAACATGACCAGGACAAAAAGAAGCAAAGTGTGTTTTGGATGACCCTGAGCGATTTCCTTCAGCAACGTGTCCGAGAATATGCGAGTTCTCGAACGATTAGAATAGGACAAGATACGCAAGTCAACTTGTTGCTTTTCGAGTAGCGTCAGGACCGTGTCGACCGGGAGTCTCATTAGATTCTCATTGCCGCGATCGAATGGGCTACTAGCCGGCAAGCTAGACCAGCAGATGAAGAGAAAAACAGTCAAAATGAATGACCCGACTCTCCGCGTACTGACCGGAAAATAAGACTCCAAGAACCGCGGAGCAATCTGGTGTCGCTCGTTGAGCAGATCCATGAGCTCTGTACGGCGAACATCGATCGACATGATTGCGCAGAAGAAAGTCAAGTGAAGTGCGTAGGACAAGACTAAAGCCACAGCCAAGATACCGCAGAATTGACGCAAAGCAGAATTGGCAACGTACCCAAACATTCCGATGATGCAAAGATTGACACCAAGAGCATGTAGCCCTGTTGGCCCAACAGTACGCATCGCCTCGGACATGCGCTGCGCAGGAGATAGGGTTCGAGGAATACGCGTGACAGCGTTTGTCGCCCGGAAGATATTTTCCGTTTCGAGCACCATCACCATGAATGGTAATACTGCTAAGGGCGACAGACTGCTCGATTCATCAAACAGATAGACTAAATCGAATGCACCAAGGACAGCAAACGTTATAGAGACGAAGCTCGTGACCGCGAGACCTATCCGAGAACGAACCAGTCGTAGACGCCTGAAGGAGATGAAGAGATACGCAAGGACAGCCGAGTATCCTGCAAGCAAAATCATTTGTTCTGTCCATGAGATGGCAACTTTCTCCAACTTCAGTAAGTCCATCTTGAGTATCGATTCGCAATCTGCATGCCTTGCACAAATCTGCTGTGCGCGCTCCGCAACGAGTTGGTCCATCGCTTCCGATTGGGCCTTGATAAAATATGACAGCGTTAGGCAACGCGCTTGCACACCCCTGCCAATGATGACACGGTCAACGAGGCTGCGTGTTGCGACTGGATATGTACCTGGAATCTTCTTTCGAGTTCGTCGCAACGTCAGGATCGCCAGCCAGTCTTGCTGCGGAGCGTCAAACAGCGTATGCGTGAGGCACAAGGGACCAGTTCTGTAACAAAAATCGCCGAGCAAATTCAATAATTCGATGTGCAATTGTTCTGCTTGCACTAGCAATGCTGCTGGGGCAGATGAGAAGCACGGTGCAAGCTGCAAGAGTGCAATGTTGGTATGATCGGTTGCCATTTTGACAGAGTCACGCATGTACCATCCAGTTGCGGACGGAAAGCCATAATCCAATGCATTGTGCAGTGCTGGATAGACGACTGCGAAACCCAAGCCACCAGTGATCAAGATCGATCGCTTTGCATATCTAGAAATGTGCAGACCAAAGCGATAAAAGCTGGAATCATATTCCATTTCATGGTCAAACCGCAGATTTGCGGTAGCTGAGGCGAGGAAGGCGCTAGCGAACAGGGTTAACCAGCATCCAAATGAGCAAGAAAGCTTTCAGAAATTTGAGTGTCTTCTTCGAGAGTGGTTCCACGGAATCCACGCTGTGAAGTTTAGTTGTCGCCGCAGCCCTGCAACAAATTCGCACGCCAGTGGCGTTGCACCACGCAACGTAGCTATGGCCTATGCCTATGCCTATCCCTGATCAACGTCCACGTCTATTCCGCTCCAGTCACTCGTGCTCACGGGCTGTTCAGGATGTCTCGCGCATAACTTATCTCGCAAGTAGTCAATACCTTTACGAAAGTTGCTAGTTTTGAGATCACCGTTGCACGGAATATATTCCCAAACTACTGGCCCACAGGGCCATAGTGCTTAGCTCTGAAATTGGAGCCTAGGCGGTAACAATTTCAACGTGACTTACACATCATTGGCTCAAAGTTCCATTGAACGATATCTGCCTAAAGAGTCATAAAGGCACTTTGGGTTCAGAAGCCAAAAGTTTCAATGTTCCGACACCGAGGCCTACTAAGGCACGTTACATGCCCCTTTGCGAAGTGTGATGTGGAACAAGCTTGTTTCTTTCAACATGCCATCACAGCAAAGCGGAAAAGTACCTTGAGCGGAAGTACCGTTGCGCAGGTGGGACGTCGGACCTCCGACACAAGCCTCCACCATGAGAAACGTCGGAAGCTACACGATGCGTCAGTGCAGGAAACACGCCTCGTGGGGGACCAACAATGCCAAACAGTAGAGCTTTCATCCTCGGAAGTACAAGAACGACAAATTGTCTCATCAATCGTCAGAAACCCCGCCAATCCCAAATACGTTGGCTCGACTCCGAAATCCGATGAGCAACTTAGATTTGACCCACTGTGCAAGATACCTCACGAACAGCGGCTCAAGTTTCATGATCTTTTCCGAAAAGAGTTCTCAAGAATATACGGAAATCTGCCAAATCCACCCGATCACGCTACCGAGCAGGAGAACTACTTCAAGACGACTTGTACGCCGCTGACATACAGAGCGGCCGCCACGAATGGACTCCTCAGCCTTCGCAAGAGACCATTGGCTGAAAATGAGACAGACACAGGCATATTTCCAGAGTGGCAGATAATAGCTCCCAAGGATCTCACGTGGGAAAATCTCGTACATTCTATCGGGGAGCTTCGAAACTGGGGATATTGTTTAGAAATTCCAACAAGTGACGGGAAAGGAGACGAGCTTGGCCACGACAGAGTTTGTGATCGATGCGCTGAGCGATTCATTGTGTCAAAGGACAAATGGCAATCATGCACCTACCATCCTGCACGTCCCGTGTACAAGAAGGTTGATGGAACAAGGATTACGACTTGGCCATGCTGCGAGCAGACTGGGACGGGCTGCGTTGTTGGTCACACTCATGTGTTCAAGATTACACATGAACCACGCCTGGCAGCGTATCAGCCATACCGGCAACTCCCCATGCGTAGGAAAGAGAGCCTAGACGTCGCTGCGCTCGATTGTGAAATGGTTTATACCACTGCATCGATGGAGCTGGCTCGGGTCAGTGTTATCTCGAGTCAAGGCGATATTTTGCTTGACCGCTTCGTCAAGCCTGCATTTCCTGTACTAGATCTCAACACCACCTATTCTGGCGTCATGCAGCACAATTTGGACGGCGCCATCAGTTTCGAAGAGATGCATCAGCAACTCATTCATATTGGCATGCATCGAGATACCATCTTGATCGGTCATGGCCTGGACAATGATCTAACGGCTTTGAGATTGGTGCACCACCGGGTTATCGACTCGGCTATTCTCTTTCCACACCCGAGAGGTAGACCATATCGACTCAAGCTGAAGGATCTGAGCAGCAGGTACCTGGCTAGGCAGATACAGGTCAACGACAGCGCTACAGGCCACGACCCGACCGAAGACGCCTTGGCAGCCCTTGATCTCGTCCGTTGGCGCCTAGTCAACGGCAATGCCAGAAAGATAGAGCCCTTCCAAGGAAAGCTCAGGTGAGATGCTTCGCCAGTTCAAGGACGAGACGCCTTTCCACTTCGGTCTCTTTGCCTGCCTCTTCCTCTCCTTCAAATTTGAGCAGGCAAAAATCGCCACGCGTTCGACTGACCTCTGCTTTGTAGAAGGTGGTTGTCTCTGGATACCGCGCCAAAACATGTGCGCCTCGAGAGTACGGCGGTAGCCCGGCGCTCTCGGTTGCAATTGGAATCAAATGCTGCAACGTGGTTTTGTATGTTTGCCCTGGCAGGCCATTTTCATCCGGCTCTGGATCTTGGATCTCAACCCTGGCCTTTGGTCCCTCTCCAGTAATTTTGATAATATTGCACTGGATCCAGTCTCCTTCAGATAGCTTTGTACGCGGCTGCCTGAACGCCACAGCACTCCCGGGCCCAAGCTGCTCTTGAGGATTGCGCGCTTTTTTTGAACGACTGCCGACATCACTAGCGGTGTCTGTTTCAATATGTTTCCTCTTCTTCCTCCGCGTATCATCACCACCACCGAGGCCAGATTCAGTGGCTCGGCGTAAGGCAATGAGGACGCCTAAGTTTTCGCGCACCTGGTCAAGCAACCGTGTTTCGGTCTCAAGCGCTTCGATGTAGTCCTTGCTATTGCGCTCGAGCCGACTGACGGTATCCACAACCTTTTCCTCTTCTTCCAAGGAAGCAAGATTCTTCTTCAGACGCTGGATTTGCTTGGCCATGTTTTCGCCCGTGCCATGGACGTCCTTGAGGGTTCTGAGATCTGTGACGGCGCCTGACCAGAGCGCGCTCTCTTCACCGCCTTGTACTCCGTCGTAGCGGCTCATGACTCTTGGTCAATAGCGAAGGCCGGAGAACTGGTTGTGACTGAAGGCCTGCTCCGTCGCGCACTTGTGGCACGCTGTTGCAGTACTGAGAGTGACAAAGTCGCATTCATGGATATCATGCGTGCGCCAAGAATTTCGTGCGGCGACGAGCAACGAGTCAACGACCACACGGACGCGCAGCTCTTGACGGAGTGCAGTCATCAATCTTTTGCTGAGTGGAAGCTTCATCACCTGAGAGCCACTGTAATGAACTAGCTGCTGCTATAACCCTGCTCTTGCCACTTTCCCCTTAACCGGTGCCATAAATTGCTTTTCCCCATGGCGCGAGTGCCAGACCAAGTCCTAGCGTGGCTTCGAAAGGTGCTCCAGCCGGTAAGTCTACGCACGCATTACGAAGACAATGGTTTCTCAACAATAGGAGTACAATGAACCGCAGAGAATCTATGAAGATGTCGCTGAAGCTCTACATCATTTCCCAAGTCTGCGGCCGCGGACTGATATCTACAGTCAGTTGAGGAATCAAATCAAGCTCACTTGCTGACAAAAGCATTCGCAGATGGCGAAACACGTCTTCTTCTTGTACTTAACGGAGCGATTCCAACTCAGGGCAGAGGGTCTCTACTGAGCACGCCGATACAATTGTGGCTGCCACATGCGTATCCACAAGCAGGACCCATTGCCCTCATCAATCCTGGTCCAGGGATGGTGGTCAACCCGAGCAACTATGTTGACATCAATCGAATATGCTACCATCCTTACCTTGCATACTGGTCGGCCAACAAGCAAAAGCACAACTTGCGCGATGCACTCCTGCATCTGCAGCAAGCCTTCGACAAGGAGCCTCCCCTGCATCAACTTAATAGCACCTATGCGGCGTCGCAGACGAAATCATCAATACAGCAAGCTCCACCGAGGCCACGGAAGCAATCTACACTGGCTGAGCCTGACCCAAATATCGAAGAGGGAGGAGATCCGCTAGGACAACTCACAAGACCAAAACACAGTGTACTCCCCCCGGCGCCACCAAAACCCCCTGCACGCCTGGATACTCCTATTGTAGCGTTGAATAGACCTGGTTCGTCGGTGCAAAGCAACGTGGCAACGATCAGACATCCCTTAGAGCATCAGAGGCTCTACGGTAGTGAAGGCATGATCAGAACAACGATTGATCGTAAGGTGGTCAATCGTAAACCCGTGCCTTTTCTTTCTGATACATCCACTGGGATGCAAAAGCCCAATACAGCTGGCTCGCAGGCTTCATCTTCGAATTCCGTTCGAATGCAGCTGGACTGCCTTCTCCTCGACCTAGAGCGGAAGCATGCCCAGGGATACCGTACGCAGACCACGCGGATAGCCAAAGCAGTCGAGGGACTTAAAGAGTATGAGTCAAATCTGATTCAGTCGCAAGCAACATATGAGCGGACAATTGCATCTTGCGCAAAGAACGAATCTGTTCTATCTGACCGGCTCGGTAAAGCCAAAGGTGTCATCAATGAAATGATGCTTAACCCGCAATTGGATATCGACGAGTGTCTGATCGCACAAAATCGCGTCTACAATCAGTTGTATGAATTGACGTCTGAAGAGGCAGCAATTGACGATACAATCTATGCCCTTGGAAGAGCGCTAGAAAATGAACGGCTCGATCTGGACATGTTTTTGAAAGTAAGGTTCTGTCTGGTGGCATGATTGGCGCTAATATCCAGCATAGTCGTACGCTTGCAAGAGAACAGTTTATGAGACGAGCCCTGATCCTGAAGATTACCGATTTACTCGAAATTGATGTATGAGCCAGTTCACCAGCATGCGCGCCATGGGCCATGAACAGTCGTATCCTGTTAGTTCCGTCGCGTATCGATTTCGCTGCCCGCGACCGTGGCGGAGCAGCTGCTTGGTAAGCTGGCTCGGTCATCAAGCGAGTGTCAAGCTAGAGGCGTGTAGACCTACATCTATTTACTTTGACGCGACCAGCTATGTACCCGCCCTGCCCTGCATTGGCCGAGTGACCCATCTGAAAAGAACGTAACGCTCGTTACGCTCATCGGTCGACGTGGTATCTGCGTATACGTCCTTGCGCATCATCTTACTCCTGTTTAGCATACTAGACATCAGCGCAAGAGCGTGAAAGCTGAGGAATGGCTGACAAGGAAGCTAAGCTTGCTGCTGCCAAGAAGCGCGCAGCTGAGTTGAAGGCGAAGAAGAAGCAGAGCGTGCAAGAAGAGAGTTCTGCTGTCGATTCCAAGGCAACCGAGGACAGCGCAGAGGTTCCAGCGGATAGTCTGGCTGTTGCAGACGCTACAAAGGAGAAGGCGGACGAGACCTCCGACGGTCAGGAGGCTCTTTTGGTGAGCAAGCAGGAGCTAGAAGCTGCCCGATCATCGCTAAAAGAAAGCACAGCGGCATCATCCAAAGAATTGACCGAGTTGAAGGCTTCGCATGAAGCGGCAATCAATTTACTCAAGGCAGAGTTGGCGACTCTGCAGGCAACCTCAAAAGAAAATGTGCAACCTGTCACGCATAGCGAAGAGGCTCTGTCAGAGCTGAAAGCAAACGCGGACATAGCCTTGCAAGCAGCTGCAAAGGCTGAAGCAAAAGTGACTGAGCTTCAGACTAAGAATGCCACTCTACAAAGTGAAAACAGAAGCATTCTGCAACAACTGACCGAGATGCGAAGTCACCTGATGCAGCTCCAGGACGAGAAGCTGGCTCTAGTTGAAAACATGGAAAGACTTAAACAGGAGACAGCTCACAGCGCAAATCGCCACTCATCGACGCATCGTAAGCTGTCGAAAGAGTTCGATCGGAGCGCGGCGCTGCAGGATGTATCGCTCGATAGCGGTAGTAATGTGGTGCCTGAGGTGCTCAAGCAAGGCATACAAATTGATTTGACCGGTTGGTACGACAAGCATGCGGGCGTGGTCATTGAGGTCTGAGACGATATGTGATGAAAAACTACGAACTGCCAGCGCTTATAATAGAGGGACGGTATTTGACGTCTCCTCATGAACAGAATCCTCCATCTATGTCGTCCCACTCGCTTCCCCAATTGCCTGCCAGACCGACTTGCGTCAAGCGGTCCATCTGCTGCAGGCCGACTTGACCGTAGCAATTCTTCATCAAATGCTTTGCCCAGCTCGATACAACAATCTTCCCTGTCTCATCACGAGACTGTTTCAGAAAGGCCATGAGGTTCGTACCGCCTGTGCCTTTGAGGGCTTCTTTTGTCGGGGCGACCACTTTTGCGAGCCCTTTATAATTCGCAGACTCGCGCTTCGTGGCACTCGCAGCTGGAACGACGATGTAACGAGACACGATGGAAAGATGCTTGTCACGGAAGACCTTCAGCATAGCTAGACAAGCGTCGTATGCTTCAGATAGCTCGTAATCGCCTGAGTGCTTCAAGCAGAATTGCCTAACATTTGCCTTCTCCTGCAAAGCTTCAAGAAATCTGCGATGATTTGCCGGCATATAGTTCCGCATATCTTGCATAAACGCATTGGGCCCATTGGAGTCGCTTGCATCAAGAGCTGTCTGACCAGTTTGTTGATGGACCACACCGAGACCAATGTCGAGCATGTGAATCAAGGCGCTTTGAGCATTGCTGCCACCAGAGTATGCGCGGAAGCTTCCTTCAGGTGTGTTCTCACAACCTTCATAAATGAGGCCATTTCTGAGACCAGCGTCAGACATATTCTTCCAGCCGGCAAGAAACGGCCGTATCTTGTTGTAGAAGATGTGTGGATCGCACTTCTCGTGCATACGCCCCAACGCCACCGCCATATAATCCAAGTGAATAGCAAGTGCACGGAGCTTGATTGTCAAAGTGCTCACGCTACTCGCCGCTACAGCAGCGATAGCATCGAGCGTCAGCTGCAGGGTCGGCGCGCCTCTCACTTCCATTGCGGTACTGACTAGATAGAACCAAGACTCATCAGTACTACCGGTAAATGTGTGAAGGGTAGCCAGATTCTCAAGACTGGGGGTTTCGCACGCGAAAATTGGTCGCCAGTTCCATAAACACAAAGAGGCGTGAGTGCACACGGGCCGGACTTCGAGCTCTCGTGCCACTTGGTCGAACGGCACGGCAATAGAAGCAGGCAATATAGCGGGGACAATCGGTTCTCCCCAAACGTATCCGTGTGCCAAGAAGGAAAGAATCAAAAAGGCGCGGCGTCTCTCAGTATCGTTTCGAAGCTGCTCAGTGCCAAGAACTGGAAGGTCGTCCACAACATCCTGCAAGCGCCCAGCAAGCAAAAGTGCATTGAATGAATCCATGATTGTCTCCCATGGTTTGTAGTGCTTTTGCGGCAATCGGCTGATTGGTGGCTCGTCAGGCAGGAATCCTGAGCGCTGATTCAACCCGAAATCTTCGAGTCTGAGTGCGCGTGCCATCTCCGGTCTCGCCGGGGTATATCGGGTATTGCGAAATAGCATGCCTGGATCGTCTGTTGGCCTCGCCATAGATCACGAAGGACGGATGAGCACAAAAGCCAGTGATATAGTAGTGTTGTAGCAGGTGTCGATTGTCGCAAGCTCGGCATTGGCGGTTGCAAAATGACGGCGCCGCCAAACCCGCAGACGGAGGACAATTTGTCATGGTCAAACCGTCAAAGGATTGAAGGCAACTACAACTGCTGCATGTCAATAATGACCTGATCTCTCTGCTGCAAGCAGGACAAGCTGGCCTGTCCTAAAACTGTACATGAATACACACTGCTCGCCTGCACTTGTTGCCGTCTCCAGCTTTGCAAGGGCGCCAAGAGCATGAACTCGGCCTTGTGCATCGAATTTGTCCAGCGCTCTTCGATTTGATGCATCCTGGCCGACCCGCATCGTTTGAAAGGCCACAAGTTGATCTTGGTCAAAATCAACCACAATCACTGTTGCGTCCCCTGCCTGCAGACGCTTTGTGAGGGCGTCGAGGGCATCCGTTGCTTTGCTACCGATAAATTGCCGCTGAGGCAGCTTCATCTTGCGATGCTCGTCGTCAGTAATGAATTGTATGTCTAGTCGCTCCCTCGCGTCTCCGGAGATCGATATCTTTGATTCTACTTGTCCAGGCGAGATAATCTCCCGACTTGTCTGATGCAGTCCGAGCATGAAGAATGGAATGTCAGATAGCGCTACCTCAAAGTGATCCTTACCAAAAACACTTCGCACTTTGAGCACATCCGTTGGCAGAACTTGATGGCGGCGCTCTCGGAACATGATGAGATAAGAGGCTCCCTTTGACTTTGCCAGCTCGTGGGCCTCTTCGGTACTGGGTGTAGTCATCTGAGCATAATCAGTGGGTACACCGAGCTTCCAAAGCTCGCGTAGCAGATCGAGAAGCGCCTGCATCTTGTTCAATTGTGGAAAGGCCACCATCGCAAAGCAATGCATGGCTCGTGAACGGGCCGTGGAAGCGGTCAGTCGCGTAATTTTATCGACAGCAAGACTGAAACCCACTAAGCTCTTGATCTTGAGCTGCTCACCGGGCAAAGCAAATTCGGCAGCAGAGAGATGATAGAATCCTCCCTGGCACAAAGTTTCGAGATGCGGAGAATTGCCATAGTCGAGTCTGAAATTGATTGAATAATAGTCTGTGCCATTGCCCCCAAATGCATCAAACGCAATCACGAATCCGAGGTCACGCAGCTTTCCCGCTAGAGTCTCGAGCTCGACAATGGCAGACTGGCAGGCGATTGTCATGGACGCTTGCAAATACTGTCTCACTTCTGCAAGACCAGCTTCGAAGTTTGCATTGACTTGCCAGGTCGTAACAAGCCTGAGCAATTCTTGCACAAGTGTATCCGGCAAGTCCTCGGAATTCAGGGCTCTGCGCAAGCTGCTGTGTGACATACGAACAGCCTTCCTCGCCAGTTGCACAATGGCTGGTGCAAGCCTCTTTCTTTGATCACCCGAGAAGTCTGCGAGCTCCAACAGGGTATTTGTTATTGTAGAGTGGCCCAGGACAAGTCGCTTCTTGAAATCATTGAAGCAGTCCATGCTGGCAATCTCTTGAGCCATCTGCAAAACCTCGGCAAAGGCCAATGTCCCATTGTCGTCACAGATCCCAATATCAAAGTCAGCCTCTAGCAAAGGCCGCGGTGCAGCCCCGACTGCATCAACCCTTGCAACATTGCCGATAGAGAATGTCTTGAGCGAGCCATAGAAATTACGCGCCAATTCTCGAGCCCATGGCATTGACAAGTCGAATGGTAATTGCACCAATCGGCCATCTGGATCGATGAAGCGTGCTACATTTGGCTTCGAAGCATACATAGCTTGTGTAGGCAGCATGATTGGACTTGGACGCGGAATGGCACCATGAGCGCGAAACAAAGCAGTCAAGTGAGCGATGGTCCAAGCGCCCCAGAGTTGGGCATTAAAGTCAGTCCTTCTATCACGATTAGCGTAGAGATGATCAGCCACAGGATCTGGCTGCCGTGAAAACAATTGAGCAATGACTTGTGATCTGCAAGTTGGGTCTTGGTCGACCAACTTGAGAATATTTGCAACTTGATCACGTTGTACAAGAGGTGGTAGCATTTCTGAGAGGTCTGCAGCCGTTGGTCGTTCTCTTGGATCATGTTGTAGCATCATTGAAATAAGCCGTGCTTCCAAGGGCTTGTCCTCAACATCAAAAATTGGACACGATGGATCGCGTCGCAATTTCCTCAGCAATTGCACCCGTTCCATGGAAGTTGTCCAAGGACAAACGATTTCTGCGAGTATGACACCCATAGCGTATATATCGACCTTCCCATCGTAACTAGCATTCGGTTTGGCGACCTCTGGTGCACAGTACAAGAAAGTACCGACCTCGGTAGTCTGCTCTGACGCGTCCTGAACTATGCCGGCAGCATTTTCGATGATCTGTGATTCTGTTGCCAAGCCAAAATCACCAAGCTTAAGCATGCCCTCAGAAGAGATGAATATATTGGCTAGAGTTAGCTGAATCAGCAGTAGAAATAGGTCATACCAGGCTTTAAGTCCCTGTGGATGAGGCCTTGCGAGTGTAGATACGATATCGCTTGCGTAATTTGTCCGAAGTATGTCCAGTACTTAATGCCAACCTCGTCGCGATCGATGATGTCTCGCAATGTCGCATGCGGGCAAAGCTCCATTTGTATGAAAAGTGTCCTGGCTGCGGCAGGCTCTGGTGTGGATTCATGTTCCAAAGCAAGCGAAGCAGTGTGCTCGGAGATATCTGACAGGGCGCCACGAGATATACCGTCTGGCGCAAACTGGATGAAGCCCGAGGAGGACATGAAGTCATCTGGCTCTGCAGATAAATCAGAAAAGCTCGCCGATGCCGAAAAGCCATGAGGTTCTTCTTTAGGCAAAACAGCTTCTTGCTCGATCCAGGCGCTGAAATAACGCACGATGTGAGCGTGATTGAGTCTTGCGAGCCCAGACACTTCACGTAAAAGTCGATTGTTTTCGCGAAAGTTGGCAATTTTTTTGATTGCATACAGGCGTCCGTCCAGACGGTTGCGGGCCTTGTAAACCGCTCCAAAACCGCCTTGCCCGAGTTTAGTCAATTCGTCAAAATCAGTCGTGTATCGCGAATGATGAACAGGAGCTCGCTGTGTCATGGTAGCCTGATGATTGGAGATGCTCAGTGTTGATTCCTCCTTAGTCAAGCCCAAGCCTCGCATAAACGGAGTGTTGAGAAGATCGGCACTGGTGAGACGATGCGAAAAACGTCCAGTGAGCGCTTCATGGACAAATTCGAAAGCCCCATCAGCAAGACCGCTGCGGTGTGCATTCAAAAATGCTTCAAGATTAGCGTGGCTAGCATAGTCGCTTTCTCCGGTACAAAGCTCGAAGAAAACCAGTAGGAGGCGTGCCAAATCCTCATTCTTGCCTTTCAAGGGGCTTGATTCGCGATGTGAGGGAATTAATTGAGCTAGACGTCCGTCTTGGATCGCGCCGTCACCCAAGTAACCGACATCCACAAGTGTTGCTTTGTGCTCCTTATTCTGTTCAGTGAAATAGACTTTAGATGATTTGATGCGACCGTGTACACGGCCTTGTCGATGGATGACGGCAATACAATCAAGCAAATCAATGAGCCATCGACGCGCCTGCTCCAAGGTCGGATGAACAATTTTGAGTATGTCCGCTGCAGAAGAACCAAGCATAGGCTGGATGATGAATACATCGCTGGTCAATTCGCTTGTATGCTCGACATGATAGCCGATATTCGCAACTGCTCTGTCATCGGCGAGCATGTGCTGAAGCAAGGACTGTCGTATGTAGGCCTCAAGTTTAGAAACAGCAGCCTTGTGGGTCTGTCGGTCTAAGCCGTTCGAGAACACTCCAAGCTTTTTGATGATCAGCTTATCGCCGCTCGTGAGCTGCGTCAAGTATACACCCACAAGAGAATTGATCTCAATTGGCACTCCCAGCTCGATGGCATCGAATGCAACCCCATGCAAGGAGGCGCGCGTTGTGAGGTTAAGTATATGTTGCTTGATTGGGTGTGCAAGCTTCAATGTCGTTTGAGCATTTGAGGTTGGCCCACTATTGGCCAAAGAAATTTTCTGGCGCATAGCAACAGCCTTTTTCTCTTCCTCTTCTAGCCTTTGTTGAGCTTCAGCCTGCGCTTGGTGTTCTCTCGCGATGATTTGCTGTGCAAGCCGGGACTCGCGCTCTTTGTCGAGGGATCTCGAGGGCACCAGGGTTGCGATTTTTGGAAGTTTGTCCTGGATGGCCAGAACAAGATCAAAGATCATCTCAGCTCCTTGCAATGTCTTGGAGAGATCACGCAGCTCTTGCTCGAGTGGCGCAACATCACGCGTCTTGATTCCTTTTGGATCTTTCAGATGAAGCGCTGTCGGACAAGTCTTTGGATAGGTCCGACTGAAGTCGACATGCAGGACTATCGATGTGCCTGAGTTTGTTGAGGCGAGCGAATCACCGGAGGCGCTTGTCGGTTCATAGTGTATCGTAATGCAAATACTGGGCGGGGAATACTGGTTCCAGGCAGTCTTGGCTTGTGGCATGCGTTCGAAGTCATTCCCAAAAATGGCTTCTAGAGATTCGAGTTCGGCTTCGAGTGTCTCGTTACGTTCAGTCATGCTGTATCAATCGCACCAGCAAGACAGATAAGCGCCAAGTCACGCACCTTGGAAAGCTTTTTCAACATCACAAGGCAAAGCCTAAAGAGGGGAGCGCCGCTTGAGCTGGTGCTTCAAGGCAGCGGAGAGTATATCTCAGCCCCAGATCAGTTCTCTTCAATCGCCGTAGCAGCTAGACGCCGGTGTATTCAAACCTTTGAATCGTTGCAGTTGTTCATGGCCAGCCGCGGTGCGCGTCTACGCTTTGCGGCAAGAAAGCATCTGCAAACAATTTGAACGGCGTCTACTGTACACCTCGACCCGACAAGCACGAAAGCTGCTCTTCTTGCATAGGAGGCAGCATAAAGACACTACTGCATGAGCGACGATGAATCGGTCACGACGATGGCCTCTACAGTCTACGCATCACAAGCAAACACGGAATACGCATCAAGCATAGCAGATGGCTCAACAGTGGAACAGGCTTTTGGCGAGCTGCACATTTCGCCAGACGCACCCGACAACGTAGAAGGATTTGGTGACGACCTTCCAGAACATGCGTGTTCTTACTGCGGTATTCACGCGCCGGCCTCCGTGGTCAAATGCTTGCACTGTAGCAAATGGTTCTGCAATTCGCGTGGCAACACATCGGCAGCCCATATAGTCACGCATCTAGTGCGCTCGCGCCACAAGGAAGTGGTTTTGCACAAGGACTCCGCCCTTGGCGACACTGTACTCGAGTGCTACAACTGTGGCGTGAAGAATGTCTTCCTTTTAGGTTTCATTCCGGCCAAAAGCGACACGCTGGTGGTCCTTCTGTGTCGCCAACCATGCGCTGCACACACTGGGCCTAAAGATATGGTCTTCGACACTTCGCAGTGGCAGCCCCTGATTGATGACCGCTCTTTTTTGCCTTGGCTAGTTTCTGTCCCTCTCGACCACGAAGTCATGCGAGCACGTCAGATCAGTAGCCACCAAATCAATAAGCTCGAGGAGCTCTGGCGTGACAATGCATCGGCAACGCTGGATGATCTGGAGAGGCCAGGAGTAGACGACGAGCCAAGCCCTGTGCTGCTCAAGTACGATGATGCTTACCAGTACCAAAATATTTTTGGACCACTGGTCAAGATCGAAGCTGACTACGACAAGAAACTCAAAGAGGCGCAGACTCAAGAAAGCGTTGTTGTTCGGTGGGATATTGGCTTGAATCAAAAGCACGTTGCCTGGTTCTTCCTGCCCAAGCTCGAAATTGGTGATGTGAAGCTCGCTGTCGGCGATGAGCTTCGTCTGCGCTACCGAGGGGAGCTCAGAGCAGAATGGGAGAGCGCTGGTTTCGTGATCAAGATACCCAATGGACTCTCTGATGAAGTTGGTCTAGAGCTGCGCAAGTCTGACAAGGTCCCGACTCAGTGCACGCACAACTTTTCAATTGATTATGTGTGGAAGTCGACGAGCTTTGACCGCATGCAAACTGCCCTCAAGTCCTTTGCCATCAACGAGCAGAGTGTCACGGGCTACATCTACCACAAACTTTTGGGCCATGATGTTGCTCCTCTCGTATTGAAAGCACAGCTTCCAAAGCGTTTTTCAGTCCCGAACCTCCCTGACCTCAACATTTCTCAGGTCCAAGCCGTCAAGAGTGTTTTGCAGAAGCCTTTGTCATTGATTCAAGGCCCTCCAGGAACTGGTAAAACGGTAACATCCGCAACTATCGTATACCATTTGTCCAAAATGAATGCGGGACAAGTCCTGGTCACGGCGCCGTCGAATGTAGCAGTGGATCAATTGGCCTACAAAATTCACTGCACGGGCCTCAAGGTTGTTCGCGTGTCAGCCAAGTCTCGCGAGGACCTCGATTCACCTATACGATTTTTGACCTTACACGAACAGGTGAAGCACAATGACGCCAATACGGAATTACAGAAGCTCATTCAGCTCAAGTCTGAATTAGGGGAGTTGAGCTCCTCGGATGAGAAGAAGTACAAGAGTTTGACCAGACTAGCCGAGAAGGAGATCCTTGCCAATGCCGACGTTGTCTGCGCGACTTGCGTAGGTTGCGGCGACCCTCGCCTGTCTGATTTGCAATTCAAGACTGTGCTGATTGACGAAGCAACTCAAGCCACTGAGCCAGAGTGCATGATTCCACTCGTCTCGGGTTGCAAGCAGGCCGTGTTAGTCGGTGACCATCAACAACTACCTCCCGTCATCATGAATAAAAAGGCTGCTCGCGCTGGCCTTTGCCAATCTTTGTTTGAGAGACTCGTCTTTCTAGGCATGGCTCCCATCCGCCTCGCGGTGCAATACAGAATGCACCCGAAAATGTCTGAGTTTCCCAGCAACATGTTTTACGAAGGCATGCTTCAGAATGGTGTGACCGAGATTGAAAGACTACGACCAGCGGTGGACTTCCCCTGGCCGATTCCAAATGTTCCGATGATGTTCCACAGCAATCTTGGGCAGGAAGAGATTTCGGCGTCTGGCACCAGCTATTTGAATCGGACTGAGGCATCCAATGTCGAGAAAATTGTTACCAAGTTCTTTCGCTCTGGCGTGACGCCAGCCCAGATCGGGGTGATCACCCCGTACGAAGGCCAGCGTTCCTATGTTGTCAGTTCGATGCAACAAAATGGCTCATTGCGAAAAGACCTTTACAAAGACATTGAAGTTGCTAGCGTCGATGCCTTCCAGGGACGTGAGAAGGACTACATCATCTTGTCGTGTGTTCGCTCGAATGAGCATCAGGGTATCGGCTTTCTAAGCGACCCACGTCGTCTCAATGTTGCGCTGACTAGAGCCAAATATGGGCTGGTCATTCTGGGCAACCCGCGTGTCTTAAGCAAGCATCCGCTCTGGCACTTCTTGCTTTCGCACTACAAGAACAATGACGTCCTTGTCGAAGGCCCCCTAAGTAACCTCCAAAGATCCATGATTCAGCTTTCACGGCCAAAAGTTGCCTACCGGCAGCCCGAACGCCATGTCATGCCTGGTCAGCCTGGTGGCGAGCATCTTCCATTTGACGCCGGGGGTTTTGGAGCTCCAGACGTACAAAACTCCCATGCTTGGACCAGTGGCCGACTGCAGAGCTGGAACCCAATTGACCACTTTTCCCAGCACCATGCATCGGAAACAGCAAGCTTGTCGGAATTTGAGTATCGATCGCAAGCTGGTCAAGAGTCTGTGAATGGCTCGGAACGCCATGCTACGTCTGATCAAGCGAATGTGACGCGCTTTTGAAGCCAATGCTCACAGAAATCCACCATCCTGCTGTGGGATCGCAAAGAGAACGCTCTTCGTTGTGATTTCAACTTTCGCTTGAGCTGACTCCTGGCGTCAGTCGCGGGTAGGGCTCTCGCCACCGCGCTGTGCTTGCGTCGATGCGCCGTGGCGACCATTTTTCAAAGACAGCTACAGCGTCAATCTAGCCTGTGTATTGTCGTCCAGCCAGCCGAGAAAGACCTGAAACCAATCAAGAGCTTTGGTAGGCTTTGACCCCTGTAAACGGCTAATAGCCTCGTAGAGACATTTATGAGCCGTAGACGAACATGTCCAATGCTGCCCATCTCAAACCCATTCTGCTGAGGACTAATTCTCGGTGATTTTTGATTGATTGCGAACAGCCATCCGGTGACTGCGGGGCAGACCAACTTCTTCGACTGCAACCTCCACCAAGCGTAGACTTCGCGAATAGGCCTTCTCAGGGACGCGAGTCTACAATTCCAACAGCGCTTTAGTCGTATTACCATTCCAGAGCTCCTCGAAGCGTTGTCCAACTTGACTAGTTCTTGGTTGTCGCGGAGCATATTTTGAGCCCCAACGGCATGAACGTCGTGCCTGGTAGACCAATGAGTCAACGACAAGGCAGTTTCAAAGGCAGCAAAGCTTCTGTTGAACATACTGAAGACGTCGAGCCGAAAGTGCCGGTACGGGGTCGATCCAATTCATGGTTTGTGCAGGTCAAACAGCGCGAAGCCAAGCTTGCCGCAGCTGAAGACAAGGCTGAGGCAAAGAGAGAGGCGCGTGAAAGCAAGAAGGGATCAGGATTTCTGTCCAGTATCCGCAGATTATCGACAAGCAGCCGAGATCGAACGAGTTCGGTGTCCTCAGTTGGCAGTTCACAGGATCTTAATGCCCCTGCTCCGCGGATGACCTTGAATAAAAATGTCAGAGCTGCCTCCATGTTCAACCATCGCTAATCAACAGGCCAAGCGGAAACGTGTTCATATCGCGGGCTTGCCGCAGTCAAAGTTACGTCGCGTCTGTTTCCACTTGGATGAGTTGGTGGAAGTGAGAGCCTACGAACAGGTTGAATCACACGACCAGACAAAAGACAATAGAAGCGACACAGGCTTTCCAACAGTCTCGGATATGGAGGTCATCAATGTGTATGCAGACATGCAACCACTTGATCGCGCAGACTTGTATCAGCAGTGCTGCAAAGTGTACCGCATCAAGCCAATTGATCAAATCGCTCGTCAATTCAGAAAGAACGGACCAGTATCAGCTCCCTTCGAGGGGCCAAGAGAATTGATCTTTGAGAATATTGATCTGAGAGGTTTGGCGGCTACCGCTCTCGCAGACACAATGGGGTTACCACTCACCGGCAAACACTTGGTGGATGTATCCTTTGTCAATTGCGGCCTCGACGATTCCAGTCTACGTTTGTTGCTGAGCTGCCTATTTGCGAGCGCGAACATCGAGTCGCTAAAAGTTGTCTACAATGGGGACACCACAACAACAGGATTGGCCGACGCGCTCACCTTTCTCTGTCTGTCTCCACAACTAAAACACTTTTCTTGGCTTGGCTCACAGTGGACTGATGAGACACTGGATGTTGCTGTGAAGCTCTTGTCAGACGGCGAGCTGCGTGCGTTATCGGAGTTTGGCCTTGGTAGCGCCCCGGTTTCTGAGGACCAATTGCTTCGCTTGATCCGCGCCATGCACGCTTCGGGTATCAAAGGGTGTGCCCTGCGTAACATGCACCTGACTGATAATATCGCAGCGCTACTTGCGCACCTCTGCTCTTCCAATGGCTTTCAATTCATCGATCTACTAGGCTCCGGCCCTGCACCCCAAGTCTACACCTTTTTGACTGCTATCTCGCCAAGTTCACCGCTGTTATACCTCGATCTTGAGGGCTGTAATCTTGATACAAGGACTTTGGAACAGCTCATGCACCTTATTGGACGCCTACCAGAATTGAGGGCGCTCAACCTCGCTCAAAGCGATATCCGATGTATTCTTCCACAACTCAAAACGACGCTCAGACAATGGAAGCAATTGAGAAGAATCAATCTGTCCTCCACTCAGCTAACGTCTGACGATGTTGTGTCGCTTTGCGAGGTATTCTCGCAACATCAGCTATCATTGCTGGTCTTAACTGGCCTCAGACTGGATGAGGCGGCGCTGAGCACATTGTTGGCGCTTGCCAGGGTCTGCAAAAGTCTTGTCAGTCTGGAAATTGATGCACCCGAGACCTCAGCTGGCGAAGAGATTGTGAGGAAAATTGTTGCAGAATGCTTGCGCAACATCGGCCGAGTCGAAATGGATCATGCAGAGGCCGGACCAAAGCCAGATTCGCGATCGCTGCAGACGGCTATGCGGCAGCAGCTAGAGTCTGCTGAAGTACAATCTCGCAGACCCAGTGTCGAAGCTGTGAACCTGGCTGCTGGAGCACAAGGTGTTGTCAACGCACTGGAACTTTTGCTCGACCAAGACGATGCCCCTGGCGCATCTTTGTTGCCGCTCGACTTGCTTGATAGGGCTCGTCAGCTCAGTAAGCGTATCGAGCCTCTTCTTGAGGAGGCTACAGACGAGATCGAGCACCGCCGCATGGAGCTGGTCATGGCAACTCTGCATCGTGTGATTCTTCGGTTCGAATCAATGTACCCAAGTGCTCGTCTCGACGAGGAAAAGTACACGGCAGAATTCGACAAGACAAGTCGTTCTTTACACACCGGCAGAAAGATGGCAGATTACCTCCCTCAACACACTGGCAGCGCAAACCGTAAGTCGCGCGTTCTCGAAACTGAGGAAGGTGAAATCATGCGCATGGCGCACCAGATGTCGCAACGTTTGAATATTCTGCGCTCTGCTACGAGCAGTCCGTCAAGGGGCAATTCAGCAAGCGCCTCACGCGGCGAGCTGGCAGACGCCCAAGAAGCGGAATTGTTGGAGCGCCTCAATTCCGCGGATGGTTCCGATTTGAAGGCTAGGCTATATGAATTACAGCAGCAAGGTTACAGGTACGATCGCCCTCTGGGTCAAAGCATTGAGTGAATAGTGTTTCTATTTGTTGATTCAGCGGCAAATGACCACTGCATTCGCAACAGAAAAAGGGAAGGTCGCACGAGAGACTGTTTGCAGGTGACTTAGAGGTGGCTTCTCAATGTATGAAAATAGGCAGTGCAAATTCAAGCACGCAAATGGAAAGCGTGTTGTAGGCAGGCAGGTCTCAGCTTTATGGACAACTAGCGTCATCCCAGAAAACATAAAATAGTGACTCCACAGCAAATAGCGTTTGTCAAACCCCTACGCAAGCGCTCCTCAGACATCTTACGCCAAAGCGGGATGAGCGAGAAGGTCGCTCTCGAGAGCGCAACCGACTGGGTGGACGGCAAGGAGCAGGCGTGGCAGTATCTGGACGAGTGAGTGAGTGAGTGAGTGAGTGAGTTGAAGCGACCACCACAGATACTGACCACATCAATCTCACCATGCTACGCGCGCTGGCATGGACATCGGACATCGCCGCAGTAAGCTGCGCCGCCATCTACAACATCACGCGCTCATGGTCACGCGCGGCGACTCTGTCCCGCTCGCCCGTGGTGACAACGAGAGCACTTTGGCTGGCTCACTGACATAGCTCGCGACGAGCTGAATGCCAGTAACCTGATATTGTCTTGGCTTACGCTATTACTCATAAAGCAGAGACTTCAGCTCAAAGCGCGTCTGGGTTTCATTTGTGGTTGAGCTCAACCTGAGTGATCATGGGCCACGTTGGCTTTCATATTAAAGCTGGACATAGTAGTAGAACACGGACCTTGTCTTGGTCACGAACGTAACGCATCTTCGCTTATCTTCCGTTGCATAGCACGTCTTGAATGACTATCCATGTGTTTCGCTGGGGCATTGTTTTGAGCATGCAGAAGCGACGCCAAAGGTGCACGTTATCGCTTAGATCGAGCTCAACCATAGACGGAACCCGGACGCTCTTTGGGATGAAGATTCTGACCATGGGCAGCAGCGAAGAGAGCCAAGTAGGGTCCAGGTTGCTTGGGTCTGACTCGTCAAGATTTATTTCCATGAGCCATCCCAAAGATTGCCATCCACCCACTGTCACTCCGGGCGAGCGGGACACAGTCGTCGCGCGTGACTGTTTTGTCATAAGCATCACACCAGTGCTTGCGGCGGCGATGCTGAGAGTTCATGCCGGCGTATCTAGATGAGTGATGGTGTTTTGGTTGCTATTTGTGGTGGGCGCTTCAGCAGCCGAGCCAAGGCTCGCAAATGACGGCTTAAGGACTTGTCCATAAGCTACCACGCCTGCTCGAATGGCCTCGACTCTGAAGGGAGCATGCGTAACATGTTCGCTTCTGACTTGGATCGTCTGGAAGCCTTCTTGATGTTTCGAGCCGGTAGGTGTCGAGGTGATGTCCGTAGCTGTCACTGCTGCCATGAAGATCTCCGTCATCAGGTATACATTTCCCGTGCGGCCACATAATGTCGCAGTAGTATCTTGCCGCAAGGTTCGGCTCTGAAGCGCTGAACCTTGGCACCAGAAGTCCTTGCCGTCTAACCACTCTAGTGCGCTCTCGCAGGCGGCCTTCTTGCTCATCCCGCTTTGGCGAAGAGTGAGGTCGAGGAGCGCTTGCGTAGGCGCCTGATTCACTTGTGACCCAAAACTTTCGCCCTCGCCGCTTTCAGGCACTTCATATTCTCTCGGTCATCGACTTCATACATACCCCAAAGCTTGTGGCTCGGGCCTTCCTTCTCGATAATATCTGCAGCAGAGACGGAAGCGAAACGTCCACGTCCTGGCGATTCAGGCGGCGTCCCATTGTACTGCGGTCGCTTGACTGCAAGAGTGAGATGAATCCCTGCGCCCTTTTCGTCACCAAGTGTTCGGTAGTCATCCAGATTTTCTGCGATGCGCGTAAAACTCAGTCGCTAGAAGAACCTTTCGTGGTGTGCAATGGACGAGATAGACGACGCAGTTCCTGGGATCTATGACTTGCATCGCTCTTCTAGCCCTTGAGCCAGATGCGCTCTCCACCATCCTTGCCTTGCTGTGGTCGTTGTACATGACTCACTGTAGCGTTGCTGGTGGCGAATTTTGAGGCGGCTCTGATCTGGGCACCATAGCGAAACAGAACGAAAGGCGTGAAGCTCAACATGAGACACAGAAATCCAAGCAGCGATGATGCCCATTGTATGCCGAGTTGCTGGTAGAGCTGTTTGCCAAATAATGCAAATGACGAAGCGAAAATATTGCGCAAGAAGGATTGACTAGCCAGTGCTGAGCTTGTCCAGGTACCATAGCAATCACTCAGATAGGAGAAGACGGCACTGTAAATAGAAAAGATGCCAAATGTTACGCAAACAATGCCGATTGCAGGCCCGATCCAGTGACTGTCAACGTCTTTTGCTGACCAGCCAAAAATGAAGATGCCAATGGTGAAAGAGAGCGACCCAAACATGCTTGTGTATAATCTTGCTTCAGGATTGAAGTGGTTTGGTTGGGACTTACTCGCGCGCAAGTACCACCGATTCTGAAGAGGAGCAAATGCCAGGGAAATTGTACAGCCGACGGCCATCGCAAGAAAAGGTAGCGAACGTTTGCCATCAACCCAGCCAAAGACTTGAGTATAGACGAGTGGCACAGCGATGAGAAAAAGATACAAGATGCCCCATGCGAATGCAACCTTTGAGATTAGCGAAATCCGTGAAGATAGCCGGCATTTACCCATAAGCTCAGGAATGCAACAATAGGCTCACAGAAGAGAAACATGAATGGAAATGTCAATGACGAGCGGACCATGGCGCTAAAAGACTCTTTGTTGACGTCGCCTTGGTATCTGTAACGATCATCTGCATCATCTGCAGTTGATTGTCGTAAGTCAAAGGCCCGTCTCGAAAGAATCACTGAGCCTCGAGTCTCGCTGAGAACCACAAAGAAGGCCAACAAGATCACTCCATCGATGATGAGTTGTATCCAAAACACCCAACGCCAACCTAGGTTTGGTGCAGCAACGACATAGGCCGGGAAGACGCTGCCGACGGGTGAGCCAAGAAGCGTTGCGGCCGTAAAGTATTCCATGAGCGAACCGCGGGTATCAGTCGTGTACATATCAGCCAATGTACCGCCGACCATGGCGCCACCTGTAGAGGAAGCAGCACCGGCCAAGAAACGACACAATGCAATACAAATAAAGTTTGGCGCCAAAGCAGTGGGAAGCTGCAAAACGACGAAGATGGCAAAGGTTACCAACAAGACAGGTTTGCGGCCATATAACTCGCTGATGGGCGCAAGGATGAGCGGAGCAATGGCATACCCCATAGTGAAGAGCGAAATACCAAGGAGGGATACTGTACTGGACAAATCAAACTCGCGAGCGACTTCGTCAGATATCCAAGCATAGCAGACGCTAGCAATCGCCACTTGTAGTGTCAATAGCAGGCAAGCACATGCAACCACTGCTTTTTTACCAGTAGACCAGTGAAAGGGATTTTCAGGATCCTCGGAGGCCCAGACGACATCAAATTTGCTCGGATTAGCCTCCTCCCTTGTCTGTTGAAGCTGCTCGTGCGGCCGCTCAGTCATAGATGGGGCGCAAGGCCAAGCACCGCACTTCAAGCGCGCTTCGTGAGCCTATCTAGCTCGAAAGCCGTCGAGAGATGTTGACAATTCTGGACGGCCAAAAGTCGCGCTCTGCGTTCCTCCACCTTGTCACTGTTGTCAGTGTTCAACGCGCGTGCGGCGTGCGGCGGCGTGCGCCGTGCAATTGTCACTTACTCAGCCGCACGCCGCTTGTTCTTTCCCCCTGCATTCATTCCCTCGTGTTGTTGATCTGACCATGGGGTGAGGGCACAAGCTTTACAGTGATCATGACTGATAGACACCGTAAGAGCGTGCACCAGTCACTGGCAGCCAGCGAGCAAGCTGGGAACGCATATATGCTGCGGAATAGGCATCTCAAGAGACATCAACCCACACCATCCCACAGACACGTCATCGACGAGTAGGTCACGATCATGCCGTTTGATCTTTGCAGGCATCAACCAGGTTGTTTTGTGCTTGGAACAGTTTCGCTTTCGCCGCTTGCGGGCGTCCCACATTCTCTTGTTTATCGACTTCTCTGTGCTGCTGCTGCACAGGCTCTTTTGTCAATGACATTCTTTAGAGCGCACTCTGACACTACAGGTGCAGTCCACCTGCGTCTGACTGTCTGAGCTCGCTCTTGGTGGCCTCCACCCCAGTGCGTGTGCTTCAATCTACTCTGCTTTCAGTCGACTAATGCCATAGACTGCTCAACGCCTTCTATCCACAACTCGCTTGCGCCAACAGGTGGCACAGCTATATGCGATCGTCGCCGGCATGTCTGATGATCAGCCATTTGACCCCCTCTTGGTACTATAGCCACCGACAAGCGGCCTGTCTCATCTCAAATCGAGTCTCCGACTCTCAGTATCGCGATGAAACGTTGTGCATTCACATTTGGATATGTGTGCTTCTTTGGCGCTGTGCACCAGAACTTGCTCAGGGCAGTGATGAGCGTCACCAGTACGTCCCACAACGCCATGGGCGAGACCAACAGCGCAGGAAACATGCAGCCAGTCGACTATGAGCGGATCTCAATCAGCAGAGAAGCAACGGCGACACCAATTCTAAACGTAGTCGAGGTGCACCCGGCTGTAGTCCTCTCAAAAGTACAGGGCGAGTCTCGCTGGGCGCTGGGCGAAGCTGAGCTCTGCTATGCCGATCACGGATGAAAACACATAACCAGGACACGCTTGCAATCGTCATCTTTGGCTTTGACAACATCGGCGACTTCGTTCGGTGCCGGATCTTACAGCGCTTCGCTCGTGGTTGAAGGCTGGCATTCTTTCGAAGACAGAAGTGCACATCACACAGGTGGTTGTGTTCTTCTGCCTGCTCGCTGCCATTTTACCAGAGTAGATCGATTGTGACGCTCTGGCCTGGTCTTGGCTAGCTAGACTAGCATGATGCTGCAAGACATGCAGTGGGTAACAAACGGCCTTTGAGAGGTATACGTCGTCGAAATTGAGATTCGTGACAACGGACAGATGTGGACATTGTACTACGACTTGTGTCTACCGCTGGCTAGTTGTATCTTAGCTACACCTGAATCAGCATCATTCGAATGGCGTGCTACCAAACTTGGCGGTGGATGTCTCCCTCGTGGGGATGTCAGAACTGGTGAAAATCTCGGCGCAACTGGACAGAGGGAAAGAGAAGTCGTAGTGACATGTCCATGTCTGTTCGCCCTCACTGGTATCAAGTTCAACGATGTACGCGACCCACAGGTATCTCGACACCAACTGCACTCCTCGCAGGACCACGTTTGTCAGCCAGGATCAGGCAAGCATGTTGCTGTCGATCTCTTGTGGCGAGATCGTCGTAAGGCAGCCAAAGAACGACGCTCCCTCGATGGTGTGGACATGGGTCCGTGAATGAATGTGCGCAGTTGACCGTTGGATGAGGGCCGTGAGGATTGCACCGAACAGAATTGTAGCAGCGGACGAGGCCAAAGAAATTGACTGTAGCATCTTCTGGTCATCTTGTGTTTTGTCTGTCGTCGGCCGCGAAGAGCCCCAGCTGGCCCAACGAGACTGGGTCCTTGCCTCGAGAGGGACGCTATCATTCACGAGACCAGCAGGGACGGCGGAGAGGACGAGGAGAACGACGACGACAACAACACTGAGGAGGTATCGGCGCAGGACAGCATCAGCGATGAAGAAGAAGACACCTTAGCACCCGAAGTCCAACATGAAGAAGTGGAAGAAGTGGACGAGATCAACATGCCGTTCACAAAAGCTTTACCAAAGGTACTACGACCAGCGGCACAGATTGTCCAGCCGAATTCTTACCGAGAGATGATCAGTCTACCAGAGCGCGAGTATTAGGAAGAGGCTCAGCTGGACCAAATGACCACACTTTGGCAAATGAAAACTTTGGACTTGGTGGAGCGCCCAAAGGACCACCCTGTCATCGGCAACAAATGGGCATTCAAGGTCAAGTCTCCCCCAAACTGCAATCTGGACAAGTTTAAGGCACGCCTGGTCGCAAAAGACTACGCGCAGATCGAGGGAGTCGACTTCAACGAGATATTCGCACCGGTCGCTAAGTTCACCACTGTCCGCACTCTGCTCACTGTCGCCGTCAAAGAAGTTTTGGAAATCCATCACCTAGATGTCGTCGCCGCGTTTCTGAATGGCACTCTCAGCGAAGATGTCTTTATGGAGCAACCTCAAGGCTTCGAGGACAGTACAGGCCGCGTGTGCAAGCTCAAAAAGACCTTGTATGGCCTCAAGCAGTCAGGTCGGGAGTGGTACCTCGAGCTATGCAGATTTCTCACCGCTTACGGGTTCGTCCAGCGTGACCAGGAGCAAGGCCTGTCCACCATGCCAAGTGGAGTAATTCGATTGGTGGTCTATGTTGATGATCTGCTCATCGTCGCGCGCGACTCCCATGCACCTGAGCACTTCAAGACCGCAATCAAGCAAAAATGGGCCATGTCAGACCTAGGTCTAGCCACGCAATTTTGCGGCGTTGAGCTGGTGCGCCGCAACGACGGAACTATCGAGTTGTCAAGCTCGCGGTACATCAAAGACACACTGCGACGTTTCGGTATGGCAGACTGCAAAGGTACAGCACTGCCGATGGACCCAAACGCGAAGTTCTCGGCTCAGGACAAAGATGTCAAGCCCACGCAGGAGCAAATACTGGAGATGACCTCGATTCCTTACCAAGAGGCTGTCGGCTGCCTCATGTTTGTCATGACCACGACCCGCCCAGATCTCGCGTTTCCACTCAGCATCTTGTGCAAGTTTATGTCACACCCAAGCCACGAACACTGGAAGGCAATGAAGCGACTGCTACGGTACATGCAGTCGACAAAGGATGACCCCCTCGTCATCTCACGTGGTCCATTCAAGCTTGACGTATACTCTGACGCAAACTACGCAGGCTGCCAGGACACGGGCAAATCGACAAGTGGCTACGTTAGTCTCCTCGGCAACAACTGCGTATCTTGGTCAAGCCGCAAGCAGGACGTTGTTGCGCTGTCGACAACCGAGGCAGAGTATGTCGGACTCAGCAATGCCACAAAAGAGCTTCAATGGCTGAAGTGCATCATCGCTCACATGTCACCGCCAATCGATGGCAAAGATGCAGCACTTATTGTCGAGCTTCACGGCGACAATCAAGGAGCTATCGCACTGGCAAGGGACAGCAAATTTCACACACGCACGAAGCACATCTTGCCACGCTTCCACTACGTTCGCGAGTGTCTTCGACTTGGCTGTATGCATCTTGACTATGTTGCCACAGGCCAAATGCGCGCGGACCTGCTGACGAAAGCTCCCGGCCCGTAACAAATTCGAAAACTTCAAAAGGCTGCTTGGCATCGGGAGACGGAAGGAGGGGATACAGAAGCAGAGGAGATGTTATGCGCAGGCAACTCAAGGGCGTGAGAGTTGTGCTGATGAGTGGACAACGCAGGCCTTAGAATGCCACCGCCGCCCCATAGTTGGAGGACCATCGCAATCCGTTAGCTGTCATCCGCTTATTGTCAATCATGTTGTGCGCAGGTGCAATGGTATATGGAGCACTTCTTCGGGTGTTTAGGTGTTTCGCTGTTCAGCTGATACTGGGATTCCTTACTATGTTACTATGAGACCTTGCCACCTTTATATACTTGCGCTCATGGAAGCTGCTGGAACATTTGTTGTGTCCATGGAAGCCTACAGAACATCTGTTGTTCTATTGCTTTCTCTCGCTTTCTGTGTTGTTCCATGATGGTCATTCATAGACATGCGATTTGCCACTGCCGATCACGTCGTGAGATCTTGACCGCGAGTAGCATCACCTCCAACACTCCCACTCTGCGAGCGTGGCAAGATGTTGTTGCGTGGCAGGCTTTGTAGTCCTAGACTCGTGCAAAACCTTTCAATCTTGTCCTTAGCCAGCGCCTTTGTGAAGATGTCTGCCAACATCAAGTCCGTCTGCAGGTATTTGCCAGTGACGACTTGAAGCTCGATACATTGTCGCACATAGTGATGCTTCACCTGAATGTGTTTCGTGCGATTGTGGAACTTTGGATTTTCCGCCAATGCCAAACAACTCTGATTGTCACCGTGCACAATTGTTGGACCGTCGTGGTTGAAGCCCAATTCGAATAACAATGTCCTAAGCCATGTTGCTTCGCGACATGCTGCAGAGAGACCCATGTACTCAGCCTCTGTGGTCGACTGAGCAACGGTCTGTTGCTTCTTGCTGCTCCATGAGATTGATCCGCCAGCGAGGCTAAAATTGTAGCCACTTGTAGATTTGCCAGTGTCGATACATCCTGCGAAATCCGAGTCAGTGTAGCCAAGTAGTTGTGTCTCTGTGCTCCCACTGAACGATAATGCATAGTCTTTTGTGCCTTGAATGTATCGGAAGATCCGCTTGACAGCCTTCCAGTGTTGTGGTCCTGGATTTGCCATGAACTGACTGACGACTCCCACTGCATATGCCAAGTCTGGTCGAGTGCCTGTCATCAAGTACATGATGCTGCCGATTGCCTTTTGATACATTGTTGCATCTTGTTCGCCGAAATCGTCATCCTGGCCACTTTCATCAGTCTGCATGATCTTGCTGAGTTTGGTGCCCGAATCCATTGGCGATGAGACCGATTTGCAAGTAGTCATGTTGAATTTCTCAAGAATGCCGTCAACATATTTGCGCTGCGAAAGCCTGATGCTTCCAGAAATCGTGTCTCGAATGATCTCAATGCCGAGACAGTAGTGTGCCTCGCCTAGATCCTTCATCTTGAATTTGGCCGAGAGATCCCTTTTGACCTCTGATATCTGATTGTTGTCCTTCGAAACGATAAGAAGATCGTCCACATAAACTGCGACGATGACTTGCCCTCTGCCCTTGACGTAAACCGAGAAGTCTGCTTGGCTCCTTGTGAACCCTTGAGACTCAAGCTCTCTGTGCATCTCCATATACCATTCTCGTCCTGACTGTTTCAGACCGTATAGTGTTCGATTCAACTTGCAAACCAAGTCCTGGCCTACCTTGAATTCTTCAGGTTGCACCATGTAGACTTCCTCTTCAAGCTTACCATTCAAAAAGGCTGTGATGGCATCCATTTGATGAATCTCCATGCCGTACATGGCTGCCATAGCGACGATTGCTCTGATAGAATTGAATTTGGCGACAGGGGCGAATGTTTGGTTGTAATCAATTCCCTCCTTCTGCGAGAAGCCTTTAGCAACGAGCCGTGCCTTATATTTCTCAATCGATCCGTCGGCATTGTGTTTAATCTTGAAGACCCATTTGTTGCCGATGGCCTTCCTGCCCTTTGGAAGCTCACATAGCGTCCAAGTATTGTTCTCAATCAGTGATGCATATTCCAAATTGGTAGCAGACTCCCACTGTTCCCTTTGCTCTCCAGCCATCGCTTGCTTATAAGTTTCTGGCTCTGTGATGACCAAATTTGCGCGCACACGAGATGATGCCTGTTGTAGCAAATCAATGTCATCATCCGAATCTTCTTGCGATACTGGCGTGACGGGAGTCAGACGAGCAGAGCGTCGAACTTGACCTGAGCTCGTAGCATTTGTTGGCTTAGCGTGAGCGACTTCCTTTGATTTGGCTGGTAGCGACTCAGTAGGTTTGTCGATAGTAGCCTCACTCGTGTTGTCGTCGTCAGCGTCCTCCTCTCGTGGGACGTACACCACATCGCGTTTGTCTCCTCGGTCTTCCATGAAGATGACGTCGCGCGCCTTTGTAATCTTGTGTGTATCCAAATCCATGAGTCGATATGCTTTGCTGTCCTCGTAATAACCAACCAAAACCAATTTCTTTGACTTCGCATCCAACTTCTGTCGATTGGCGTCCGCAACATGCGCATACGCGTCGCAACCGAATACCCTGAGATGACTCAAGTTTGGTCTGCGAGATGACCATACTTCTTCTGATGTTTTGTCCTTGAGTGCCGTGATTGGAATTCTGTTTTTGATGTAAACAGCGGTGTTGATTGCTTCAGCCCACAGCTCCTTTGGCAAGCCCTTCTCTTCGAGCATACATCGCGCGCTCTCCACGAGAGTGCGATTGAGGCGCTCTGCCACTCCATTTTGCTGTGGTGTGTGTGGTGTTGTCGTCTGATGCCTAATGCCGTGAGACTTGAGATACTTCTCGAAAGCGTTGCCGCAATACTCGCCACCATTGTCTGATCTGAGCGCCTTGATGCGACAGTCAGCTTGGTTCTCCACAAGCGCCTTGAACTCTTGGAACTTCTCAAAGACTTCCGACTTCTGCCGGATGAAGTAGACCCAAGCCCTTCGCGAGTGGTCGTCAATAAATGTGACGAAATACTTGGCACCTCCGTAAGTTGCCACTTGCACTGGCCCGCACACATCCGAGTGTACTAACTCCAAGTTCTTTGTTGTTGTCGTCTCGCTCGATGGAAACGATTGACGCGTGTGCTTGCCATTGACGCACCCAATGCAATGCGAGTTGTCGTACTCGCCGTCCAATGACACACCATCGACCATACCAGGCAGGCGCACCAAGCTATTCTTGCCGATGTGTCCCAGACGTTTGTGCCAAACCTGTATGTCGACCTTCTCAGCAGTCACCGAGGCCGATACTGCGCTATTGAGCGTGACTGAGTAAAGATTGTCGCGTTTGCAAGCTACTGCGACCTCTTTTCCGGTGCTCGTTTTGAGTGAGCAGCTCGTGCTCTTGAAGTCCAAGCGAATGCCGCTCTGAACCAACTTCGCTACTGAAAGCAAGTTGTGCGCTAGGCCCGGGACGTGCAACACATCATTAATCGTCACGACTGTGCCGTCGGATCCAGTGGCTTTGACTGATCCCATGCCGGTGGCCTCGCAATACGTGTCGTCACCAAGATACACCTTCCTTGGCGAGATTGTCTCATAAGAAACGAACCAGTTTCTCAGCGGAGTCAGGTGCTGGCTAGCACCAGAGTCGATGATCCAGTCCTGTGTCTGATCATCACTCGTTCTTTGGGCGTGGAGAAAGGCAATCTCTGCATCGTTTTCAGACACCTTTGCTCTGTTTGCCGCCGCATCGCCGGCCGAACCGCGACGCTCATCTGCTATTTTCTTGCGGCAGTCCGCTGCCCAGTGCCCATCTCTCTTGCAGTAGTGGCACCGGCCCTTTTTCTTTGGCGATGGACCCTTTCGGCCCTTCTGGTTCCCCGAATGGAAGAGCGCTGCGTCTCCTGTGGGTGGAACTGTACTTCCTCTCCTTTGGAGCTCTTCATTGAGCAACAGCGCTTCGATGGAAGCCTGTTTCAATGTACTCAGTGGCCCTTGCACGCTGAGCATCGTCCTCAAGTGTGCGTAACTTGGTGGCAACGAATTGAGGAGCACCATGACCTTGTCCGCCTCACTTTGGGGACAATCCACGGCGTCTAGCTGCAACGCCAATGCGTTCAGCTTGCCAATGTGCTCAAGCATCGAGTCGCCTTCTTCCATCCTCAAAGCGAGGAAGCTCTGACGGAGGAAAAGCTGATTCGTGGCTGACTGTGCTGCATGTATCTCATGCAACTTCGACCATATCTCTCGAGCTGTCTTGCAGGTTTGTACTAAGACCAGCTGAGAATCCTTGATGGACAAGGCGAGGGTAGAGAATGCTTTCCTCTCTGCCTTGGCATCAACAGCCGGTGCTTCTTTATCTTTCTCAAGTGCTGGTGCACTCTTGTCCTTCTCCAGTGCTGATCCAGAGAGCTCGGGCTCGACCACATGCCACACCTCTTGTGACAGGAGCACCGCTTTCATCTTCCACTTCCACAGGTTGAAATTTGTACCATCGAACTTGTCCACGGGGGCAAAGTCCTTGTGCGACAGAGAAGACATCTTTGGTTGAAAGGCGGTTGAGCGTACTGATCTTTGGAGTGTTCTGTAAGTATGCTGTAGGGTTAGGGTAGGGTTAGGGTTAGGGTTAGGGTTAGGGTTAGGGTTAGGGTTAGGGTTAGGGTTAGGTTAGGGTTAGGGTTAGGGTATCT
>NW_024468026.1:0-44679 GCF_002105105.1 Protomyces lactucae-debilis
TCGCTCTCGTCATCGCACACGCGTTTTGCTCACCTCCTGAGTCGAGACCAACCGGCATCCTTTAAATGGTGGATCGTCACCATCGCTCTCACGGCGTTGCTCCTGCCTCTTGGTGTCTTAGTCGCAGGGCACGTTGCAAACGTGTATTTGAATAAGGAGTAAGTGTGCCAGCAACATGGGACTTTGCTAACTACAGCTTGCCTCCCTCGGCAGAAGTTCTTGCTGCACGCAACCATACGGAAATTATCCAACACAAGCTCGAAAAGCTTAAAGGGAGGCAGAGCTTCTTACTCTACGCAATTACACCGAGGCTAGTTGTGTTAGTGGGCCAGCAGCTGGGTGAGGCGATCAACACTCTCATTAAGCTTTTCGAGCTTGAGTTGGATGATTTCCGTATGGTTGCGTATAGCCAGAAGTTCTGCCGAGGGAGACAAGCTGTAGTTAGCAAAGTCCCATGTTGCTGGCACACTAACTCCTTATTCAGATAGACATTAGCTACGTACCCTACGACTGTGACGCCGACAGGGAGTAGCAATGTCGTTAAAGCGATGCTAAGTAGTCAGAATTTGATCCCTCGATCTGGTTGTACTTGACTAAGGAGATGAGCAAAACGCGTGTGCGATGACGAGAACGACACACCCAAAACAATCATGGATCAGCACTTACCGTAAGCTTTCGTTCTCGTCATCGCACACGCGATTTGCTCACCTCCTTAGTCGCAACCGGCATCCATCAAATGGTGGATCCTCAGTATCGCTCTAACGGCAGTGCTTCTGTCAGTAGGGGTGACGATTGCCGGTCATGTGGCAACCACCTACCTGAATAAGTGTGACGAAGGGCGAACAGGACAGGACGAATGCTTGTGCTGAAGACAGGACTTGGGCGAGATGTAGGGGACAAGAATAGAAATTGTAAACTAAGGAACAAGACAGCGGAAGGCTGCCTACTTATGTCTACCAGGTACCAGCATGAGAGCGGATGGCGATGATGGGGATGGAGCCCACGGGAGCCGACTCTCAGCAGGAGAACAGTGAAAGAAGAGGGGAAGCGAGATTGCATGAGCCCAGTGGAGATGTCCGAGCTGCGAGATAAGGAAGAGACAGAACAAGGGACGACGTGGTAGACGTCGTCGACGAGTAAGAGAGCGAGTAAGGACAACGTGACAGAGCGTTGCCGGAAGCGAGGAAGCTAGGCGCGGGACGATAGGCAACGTGCTGAGGTGATAAGCGTCGTTGAATGGCGGAAGGTAGAAGAGCCGCGATGAGTTGCTAGAGCATGTGGTGCGGGAAAGTCGGATGCGAGGTTTAAGGCTGCGTGTTCGTTACAGAACCTCCTCCTCCAGGCGCTGCGTCTCGAAGTGCACTTGGTCGAGTGGGTAGCTTGACGTAGGATGGGACAGCAGCATCGGGGTTGCGGAGATGGAAGTCGTGAACAAGAATCGGAGCATTCTGGTAGGCCTCACGAGCAGGGATCCACTCGTCCTCATCGTGTGGGAAGCCTTCGTAGTGGATTTTGTATTGGAAGCCGCTACCGCGTGGTTGAATAGCCATGATTTCATCGTAGATCCATTCCAGGTTGTTGCCGACGACGATAGGCTCGGGAGCTTCTTGAGGTCGCTCCAGGTAGGCCTTGCCGAGGGACTCTGGTGATTGATGAGGAGACAAGAGGCTAGGGTGGAACACATTGTGTATTCGCATCGAGGCAGGAAGACGGAGTTGGAAGGCTCGGTCGTGGATTGTGTCGGTAATGGGAAAAGGACCGAGATTCTTGTGCGAGAATTTGCCTTGTTTGTGCAATGCTTGGACGTTCTTGGCGTTGAGCCAGACTTTCTGGCCGAGCTCGAAGGGAGGAGCTTCAAGACGATGACGATCAGCGAAGGCCTTTTGAGCAGCTTGAGCGTCTTTGAGATGATCCTTGAGTTCTTGTTGAACAAGCTTGAGACGTTGAGACATGTCGTAGCTAGTAGCATTGCGAGAATCGGTAGTGGCATCGAAGCGTAGACCAGACCGAGGATGGTAAGAATAATTGGCAAAGAAGGGTGTTGTCTTGATGGACGCATGAACCGAGTTGTTGTAGGCAAATTCGGCTCTTGGCAAGAGCTTGACCCAATTGTCTTGATCGGCGTTGGTGAAGCACCGAAGGTATTGTTCGAGGGTGGAATTTGTTCGCTCTGTCTGACCATCTGTTTGAGGGTGATAGGCAGTAGACAGATGTGCTTTGACAGCAGGGTCGAAGTGACCAAGGAACGCTTTCCAGAACGAGGAGACGAAGACAGAGCCACGATCGGAGACAATATCGAGTGGCATGCCATGGTGAGTGAAGATTCTGTCCATGAACAATGCTGCGAAGCCTGCTGCGTCGGTGGCCTCATGGTAAGGAATGAAGTGAGCCATTTTGGTGAGGCGATCGACGACAACAAGAATAGAATCGAAAGAGTCCGAAGGTGGAAGCTTGACGATGAAGTCTAGCGAGATAGAGGACCATGGAGTCTCTGGAACAGGCAGAGGCTGGAGCAGGCCATAAGGCTTGTGGCGCGAGACCTTGGCGCGAGCACACGTATCGCAAGTTGCGACGTAATCGTGGATGTAAGCACGCATTGACGGCCAATAGTACTGCCGAGAGACAAGGTCGAGAGTCTTGGCGACACCCCAATGACCGGAGATAGGCGAGTCATGATGTTGCTGGAGAATAGCCAGCTTCAGAGGAGCATCAGATGGGACGTACACACGGTCTTTGTAGAAGAGAAGACCGTTGTCGAGAGAAAAAGGCTGGTCAGCAGTGAGATGGGATGCATCAGAAGGTGCTGGCGAGGAGGAACGACTTGGCGACGGAGAAGATGGACGGCTTGACGTCGAAGGAGGCTGCTGAAGTGCGTCGAGAGCGTCTTGCACCAGTGGATCAGCGGAATACGCGGCAATAATGCGAGCGCGGAAGTCGTTGTCTGGGAAATTGGGAGCAGACGGCACAGAGGTGACTTGCCTTGAAGTTGGCGAAGTCCGAAGAGTAACAGGAGCAAGTGACAATTGACCTGGCTTGAAGAAAGTCATCGTGCGAGTTGATTTGCGATCCCCCTCGGAAGGCCGGAGGTCCTCGCGACGGCTTAGTGCATCAGGTTTGCCTTGTTGAGCACCAGGTCGATAGACGATGTTGTAGTTGAACCTGGACATGAAGAGGGACCAGCGTACTTGACGTGAACTGAGAAGTCGGTTCGTGTTGAAGTACTCCAAATTCTTGTGGTCGGTGAAGACAGTGATGGCATGTGCAGAGCCCTCCAGATAGTGGCGCCATGCTTTGAAGCAATCAAGAATTGCCAACAACTCCTTGTCGTAGATTGGGTAGTTGCTTTCTGGAGGCGAGAAGGTGCGGCTGTGGAAAGCCACGGGTCGAAGGATCCCGTTTGCATCGGCTTGGGACATGACACAGCCAAGTGCAAAGTCGCTGGCGTCAGTCTCAATGACCACTGGCTTGTCTGCGTCGAAATGAACGAGGATAGGGGCAGAAGAAAACAATGATTTGAGCTGAGTGAATGCCGCGGTAGCTTGATCGTTCCAAAGGAACACTTTGGTCGCCTTGCTTGTGAGAGCGTAGAGCGGCTTGACAATCTTGCTGTAGTTGGAGATGAAGCGACGGTAGTAGTTGGCGAAACCACAAAACACTTGGACGTCGTGGACTGACTTTGGTTGAGGCCAATTGATGATGGCGTTGACCTTGACGGGGTCCATTGCAATGCCGGTGGGAGACACGACATAACCAAGAAATTCGACCGTGTCGACGTCGAAGACGCATTTTTCCGCTTTGACGAAGAGATTGTGCTCGTCGAGAACCTTGAGAACTGATAGAACATGTTCAGTGTGCTCGTCCTGCGTTTGGGAGTAGATGAGGATGTCATCAAGATAGCAGACGGCGAATTTGTCGAGGAAAGGTTGAAGCACAGTGTTCATCAACGTCTGGAAAGAAGCGGGAGCGTTGGTAAGTCCAAAAGGCATAACGTTGTACTCGTAGTGCCCGTAACGAGTCTTGAATGCGGTCTTCCATTCATCTCCCGGCGCAATACGCAGTAAGTTGTATGCGCCGCGGAGGTCAAGCTTGGTGAAAATCTTTGCATGGTGCAATTGATCCAAGGTTTCAGAGATGAGAGGAAGAGGAGCCCGATTCTTGACGGTGATGGCATTGAGGCCGCGATAGTCGATACAGAGACGCAGAGACCCGTCCTTCTTTTTGACAAAAAGGGCAGATGCGCCAGCTGGACTTTCGGAAACAGAGATATTGCCGAGCTTGAGCTGTTCGTCCAAGTATTCCTTGAGGATTTTCAGTTCCTCTGCACTCATGGGATAAAGCGCCGTCGAAGGAGGCGAGGTGCTCGGGAACAAAGGAATCTTGTGATCGTAAGCAGCATTATCGGGAAGGCGGGCAGCCTGAATCTTCGAGAAGATGCGGAGAAGGACGTGATATTTGTCCGGTATCGCGCGTAGCAGGTCTGGCTCGACGTCGGAATAGATGTCGGCGAGATCGATGTGGAGAACATCGTGAGTTTTTGCTAGCGGGCGAAAGACTTGAGCGACACCATGTGGATTTGCATGACGTTGGCATTGACTGGAGGAGCGGCATTGTGTTGGACGGCGATTGCTTGATGTGCGCCTTGCACGAGGCCGGGAACTGGACTGTGGACGCAGACCAGTCGATAACAGGATTGTGCTTCGCAAGCCAAGTGGTGCCAAGAATGAGATCGTAGCCAGAAAGCTCAGCAACGACGAAGTGGTGGCATTCTTGGTGGTTACCAATGGTCATGCGAAGGGGAGACGTGAATTGAGAGGCAGACTCGAGTTCCTTGCCCGTAAAGCCTTTCAGCGGGATTGCGCTGTCAAGGGTCACGGTTCGGAAATCGGCCTCGACCACACAAGTCGCGCTGATGAAGCAACTTGTTGCACCGGAATCTAGGAGGGCAAACGTGTCGAGGGACCTATCACCATGGGAGACGGTAACAGGCAAGACACTTTGCGGATGAGACGAGAGAGGAGGCAGAGAGATGGAGAAAAGACAGAGATTTGCGCTATCGTCTACAACAGACAAAAGCGAAGGCGCGTGAGGGTCCTGAATGGCCCGGTCCCAGGAGTGCCCTACTGGTTCCTGCCGGGTCCATTTGGGGACTGCCGAGGCTTTTTTGGACACTTGTCTTGCCAGTGACCTGCTCCACCACAGTAAACACAAAGGTCGTCCCGGATGCGTTGTTCTTTTCGCGCTCGCCTCTGAGCGGGAGTCAAGGGCCGGAATGTGGCGGAGTCGATTTCCATCGGCTGAGGCGCCTGCGACGTCGAGGCAACAGGGCGAAGGCGCTGCTGCAGAGGTTGATAGGGGTGGTCGCGTTTTGCGACTCTGGCGAGGTCCGCAGTGGAATTGTTCAAGCGCCTTGCGAGATTCTCGCGCTTCTGGATACGCGACTCCACCTTGACAACCTGCTGCGCTAAGGCCGCGTAGTTGTTGTCGACCACCTCGTCGAGCTTGAAGAGGGCTTCGGTGAACTTCTCGTTGAGTGTGCCGAGAAGCATGTCGCACTTGGTCTCCTCAGTGATATTCAAGACCAGAGTGAGACGCTCGAACTCGGCCAGGTGGACGCTGACGGAGGTCTCCTTTCCTTGCTTGAGGGTGGCGAGAACTGCATTGGCATCTGGCAGTCCAGGAAACGAGATGAGGCCAGTTGTGGGGTCCGCCACTGCACGCGCGTCGCGCCACTTCGCCGCATCGCCTTGGAGGAGTTGGAGAATCCAGGCGATGGCTATGCCCTCATTTGGGAAGAGGTAAGGGCAGGCCTGCATCTTGAGGCGACAGGATGCGGCGAAGTTGCGCACGTCTTGACCAAGAAGATCGGCGTCGAAGGGTTTAGGGTCCGCGATCTTGACGGCAGTCTTGGCCCAGTTGGCTGCTGGTGTGGGTGCAGGGACGGGTGGTGAGGCGGCTGCTGAGGCGGTAGCAGCTGCGGCGAAGGCCTCGAGCTGTGCAATGCGCTGCATCATGGTCTCTTGCATAGCAAGAAGAGCTTGGCGAGAGGGAAGCCCGTCGGCCTGAGGCGAAGGCACATCAGACTGGGCGGAAGGTACGTCGGGGACTGACGACATACTGGAGTGCCTGTACAAGCTTTGTTGAGTTTACAAAGTGTGACGAAGGGCGAACATCGTTACAAGAAGAAGGCAAGGAGGGGAGGGCAGCTTCTTTATACTCAGCCGCGAGCAGGAAACGAAGGCAACAAATGAGGAGCGAGACTGCGACGCTCTCCAGGTACAGCGGCAAAGAGAGAGACGCCATGAAGCTGGTAGACACGTAGAATCTTCTGTGAGAGCGTACCGCACCCAGCGGCAAGCATTGGCCATGGCTTGCGCAAAATGAGATCTTGAGTGACCGTTACACAGACAAGCGCAAACAGCGACACACCAGCTGATCCAGACCGTATCAAAAGACAGGCAGGCAGGAGGGTATGCAGGAAGACTGGCACTGCCATCTGCATAGTGGCTTGTGAGTGTGGTCATTGGTCAAGCGCAGGTGTAGCAGGCTGATGCCTAGAGCCAAGACAAGGTGTAGAGTTATGCGGATGGCCTCAGGTACAGCACAAGACGCAGATTCGACTACGTGGTCTACGAGACCACTCAATAAGTCCATACTGGGCTCTTCAGACTTGCTCGGCATTGTTGTGCCGCAGCCGACATTCAACATCAACACCTTTCCGTCATGTACACCATCAAGATGTGCATATCTTAGCAAGTGAGCATATCAGCGAACTCAGACCATGCTAGGCAAGTGCTCCAAGGTGCTGAGGTACATTGGTCAGATTGCTACCAACAGGAAGTTGACCGATGGCAGGCCGAGGACCCGAGGTGTGATACAGAGCCGAGCGGATGATCCTGAAGAGCTCCTTCGGCGCATCACATGTACCCGATGCCAACATCCTCCCACACTGGTGACATCCTTGTTGGAAGAATCTTCTCTAGAGCTTCAGTTGAGGTAAGACCCATACACGCAAGCACCCACGCGCCACAAGCAGCAATGCCTTTTGTGCTGACGAGGCTAGTGGATTAAGCAACAAATGACATGGATGCAGCGTAAAGAGCCTGTACATCATGACGCATGCGTTGCCAATTCGCCGGAGATCGCGAAAGAGGATGACTTGACGACTGAAATTCCAGCATCAACGCTCCTCACATATTCTTCCGTACGCACAGCTCGTAGCTATACACAGCATCATTGTTGATGTATTGTTGGTCATAGTCTAGGTGCGGATAGTTTGTGCCATCACCTCATCTGCTCAAGGCCAATCACGTGGCCAGGAACGTTAGAACTACGAGCAATAAGTTCCATTGCTTGTGACGAACGTTGTTCAGTTTGTACAACCACACCTGCGGAGCTTCTATGCTCTGAACATCATTGGCACAATCTACAGGCCACCGCACGCTGCACATGGTCTTGCTCTCACCTAATTAGCTTGTATACGTGCTTTCTTTTTGTTGCGCTGTTTACAGGCTGTGCTTGGCAGTGCTTTCTGCAGACTTGCGATTAGCCTACAGCTGGCGCCTTACATTGCGCTCTCTTCAAGGCAGGACTCTGCGTCCAAAAAACTGTAGCAGGTCAAGATGAGTATCCATGCTTTGGATACCTTGAGTCCCGATCTCTCCTTGGTGTCTTCTGCGCAATACCTCAGAGCGTGGCGCAAATTTGTCGAGAGAATACCGCGCTTTTTGGGAGAGACGGTAGCGGTCGATGCACTGCCGCTCGCGTCTTTTCAGCTTTCCACTCTCAAAGCAGAGTATCTCAATCAAGTTCCGGGCTCCAAGTTGATCTCAACGGTTAAAGAAGTCAAGTTTTCTGATATTTTGGCCGAATTCCTCTTTCCGCGGCATGAGCGGCCTGCATTAGACAAAGAGCAACGAGCCAAGGTGAAAAAACCCGTCTCAAAGTGGTTGCTAATTCCAGCGCATCAACGAAATATACGCTCAGCGACCCACATTTGACGAGACCGAGTTCACTGTTGGAGATCTGAAGGCATTCTTCAGGCGCATCATGCCTGAAGTGCAGGCTGATCGCTTCGAATTTCTATACGCTGGGCGCAATCTCTGGATACCTGACAGCTTCACGATTCTCTCTGTGTGGACGGACCCAACACGCTACACTGCATATGCAAGTGACATATCTCTCAGCCTCGGTCTCAGCCTTCTCCCTTTGCGGATGGCCATTGGAGGGGAGCACTCTGCATTTGTCAAACATTACGCCCAGTACGGTCGCTCTACCGGTTCGAGTGACACAGATCAATGCCTCGTGCCTACAAATTCGAGATGCCAGCCTTGCGACAGATCAGAGTTGTGCACTCCCCAGGTGCTTTGGTCACCACAACATGCAGCTGCATGGCATAAATATGTTGTACGCGACTCACGCTTTGCTAAGGATCCTATCTCCTACAGAAACTTTGTTGAGCGTGCTACTTTGACATTCATTGACTCCACGGGCGCACCGTACCAGCGCTCTGCGGAGTCTCCCCTTCATGAGTTGTGTGGCGATGTCGGCTATACGAAGCTGGGAGAGATGTTCTTGGTGCCAGACTTGTCGGCAAGCCGCGAGTGGCGAGCCAATGTAAGCTATCGAGCAGCTCAACAGACGCAGACTGACACCTCGCAGGCAATAAATGATCTCTATGCTGCTCGACCAGATTTTGATGAGACGCAATTCTCGGTTGACGACCTAATCACTGTGGTGATGCGAGCTGTACCAAACCACCGTGTCGAAGTTGTTCATCCGCGACACCATTTACCCTTCCCAGGGCCGATGCCTCTTTGCAGTGTGCAGCAGGGTCTCATGAAGGAAAATAGAGCACGCGGGTTTTTTGGTCGTTTCGAAAGCGTCTTGCTCACGATTCGTATCGACACAGCGCAGAGCCAGGCCGAGATGCAACAGGGAGTTAGCGACGAGACCACGAAGCACGAACGAATACACGACGATGTAGTGCCAGCACAAGCATCTGACCGCACATCTGCAAGCGCTGCTGAAAGGTTAAGCATGACAAATACTCTCCGTCACCGCGCAATGGCAGCAATTTAATCTCAAGGATACGCGAATATGGGCATCGCCCTTGAGGCCAGGCTGGTACAATGCTGATATTTCTCTAGGAGGCACTTCTGCCGATGACTGCTGGTCCAACTACCAGAAGCTGCAAAGCCACTTCTACGGCAATATGACTGCCATCGGCAATCGCAGCAACGCATGCTTCCTCCATCCCCCTTTTCCTTTCCCAAGTCTTCATGACGTGGTGAAGCAAGTGCAGCATCTCGCTAGACTCGGCCCCGGCAAAGATGACGACTTTACCCACGGATGCATCGAGTCGGACCTGACTGCCACCGCCATTGTAGCAGCCCAGTGTGTTTGACCTGTAGACGTCACGGATGATGCGCATCGGTCATCAATGCTCTGTACTCGCAAGGCCCGTTTGTGTCAGAATGCGCAGCAAGTGGTTGGAGGGCAATATCGAATGAACTGTCTGCAGAACCTCACTTTTAAGTCTGTTGGGCGCATTGAGGGTCTCTGACTTCAGCGATGGTGTTCATTCTGCGCACGACGCGTCCATCGCCAGTGTGTTGTATCGTTACAGATTGCTGCGACAGCGAGTCTTGCGTATTGGTCTCATGGAGTCGAAAGGTGCGATGCCCGAAGCCTACATTGAAGGATTTATTGGCTAGTTATGCAGACTACCGGTGGCCTGCGATCCTGATGTTCTTGATGGCCGTATCGATCGTGTTGAGTTCTCTGACGCTTGATACACCATCAGCGGTGATTTTTTGCCTGCAATAATCACAAGCATATTGAGAGTGAATCTAGTGCACGGCGATGTCACTGCGATGTGTCTCATAGGTAAATTGATCGCGAGGCCTTGCTTATTCAGTGTACTCCTGCAGCCTTGATCCTCGTAAAAGACGAAGCCGCATCAGTGCGACGCGAGGGTGTGCATGCAGATGAGACGGCCGCCAAGGGTGAGATTTAAGAGTACTTTTGTGACGCTCTTGGTGAGGTTAGTTGTCCTGCTCATTTCCTCGGAAGTTGGACTGTTGCGAGGATGACTCATTATGACTTATCTGTGACTGCCTTTTGTCTTTCTCCTCGAGGGGCAGAGGCAGGAGAAGCGCTGGACACGGCCTTATTTGGGCTGTTGGCGGTGGTACAAGTCGGCGGAAGTGGTAGCCATAGCGTGAAGACTGATGAAGCAGCTGCTGGGTCTTCTGGTGTATAGCTCTTGCCAATGACTACAGCATGTATAGATGCGAGATGAGATTGGATCGGAAATTGGGCTGCAGATGTCAAAGCTGTCAACGGCAACACCCGACAACTGACTGCACTGACTGACTGACTGACCACTGACCAGCCTTCCATGCGCATAAATAGCCCGCACACTGCCAGGGTCAGTCCCCTGGCATCAACCATATAACACAGCAGCAGCGGCAGCACTCCTTCTCTCCCTCACTCTTCCCTCTCTACATTCAATCTTTTGACCATGGTTGCCTTCTCGCACCTCACACTCTCTTTCTCACTCGCTGCTGCCGTCCTCGCACACAGAGACGCACAACCACTGCACCAGAAGCGCGCAGTCCAAGTTGTTACTGTGACGGATGTCGTCTGGGAATATGTCACCATCACCCGCATAGGCCCCAAACCTACGACATTCACCATCTTGCCTAGTGGATTTCCCATTGCTGCAGCACAAGCACCAGCAGTAGCAGCAGCAGCCCCGGAGGCTGTTGCAGTCCCTGCACCTGCAGCGAATATCGCCGTCTCATCCGACCCACTCGTTGAAGCAGCCGTCAATGCGCCTGCCGTCCAAGCGCCTGTTGTTCAAGATGCGCCCGCTGTTGTGGCTGCATCAGATGCTCAAGTACCGCCGCCTGCTCCTGTTGCTGCTGCACCGGCTCCAGCGCCCGCTGCAGTAGAAGCATCTCCCTCCGTGAGCGGGTCAGGCAGTACCTTCAGTGGTGAAGCGACATACTACAACTTGGGACTGACTGCATGTGGTCAGACCTATACAGACAGCGACATGGTAGCTGCCATCTCCTTCCCACTGTTCAACCGCGACTCACCTGCAAACCCGAACCTTGCACCGAGCTGCGGCAAGAAGATCAAGGTGATGCGTGGAGGCAAGAGTGTTGTTGTGCAGATCCGGGATAAGTGCGAGGCGTGCAAGGAGTATGATGTGGACCTGTCGCCTGCTGCGTTCAACCAGCTGGGTGTGGAGCAGGAGGGCCGGTTCCCTATTACGTGGCAGTACCTGTAGCTGCATTATACACATACACTATGATCACACTGTTACACACTGACACTGACACTGCCACGGCCTTCTCCATGAAACGCCTTTGTACTCTGCTCACATGATCTCTCGGGCCATCCGCAGCAGGAGACAGAGAACCCTTTTTGTCCTTTTTTGTTTTTCATTCGGCGACTTCCCCAGATTCAGCTCTACCAAGCTCTTCTTCTCTCTAGCTAGCTACTCTCTACTTAGCTAAGAGTATATCCTGCTACTCTACTGTCTACTACCTAGCTACATCCATGACACACACCCTCCCCTACGAAATCATCGCGCAAATCGTACAAGAGGCACACACACAGCGCGACGACACCTACGCACGCCTACGCCTCCTGCGCACACTCAGACAGGTCGCCACCGTCACCGACCACCTCACCCTCAAACACCTCTACCAAAGCGTACCCTTCAGCGGGCCACATGCCTTTCACCGCTTTCTCGAAGAACTCAGGCGATTCCCTGCTCGCGGCTTGCATGTCAAGGAACTCGATTTCAGCGCCTTCACCAGCGTAGGCCTAGGCAGGTCGCGCAACTGCAACAAGCACTTCACCATGCTCACCTCTGCCACATTGCGCGAATGCCTCTTGCTCTGTCCAAACATCGAGCGCGTCTTCCTCTCAGAGGCAGTGGAGAATGATATGGACGCTACCGTCATGCATACCCTATTCAATGCACTCCCAAAGCTCACGACGCTCGACTTTTGCGGCGCAGACGCACCGAGCTTTGTTGCAGCCATGGTAGCAAGTGGAGCAGGCGGCCCATTGAACGTGCGCCACTTGTCGCTCCACAACTGCAGCACCCTGCCGTCAACCTTCTTTGACGACTTTTTGCCGCGTTTGACACAGGTGGAGCAACTCGATCTCTACAACACAAAAGTATCGGGTACCGCTCTACGCTCTCTGCCTGTTACTGCTAGCCTGCACGGTCTCGTACTCAGCCAGTGCGTGCATGTCGCAGCCGCAGATTTGACGGCTTTTATCATGGAGCATGCAGCAAGCACACAACTCGAACGCTTTGATTTGCACTTTTCTTGGAACAAGACGCATCCCTTCGAAACACACCCAACAGAGCTCGACTTGTTTTGTGCGCACCTGCCACGCCAGTTGACGTCGTTGAATGTGAGTGGTGTGGAGCTGACGACGGATCATTTGACACTCTTACCGCAAGGCTTGATGGAATTGGGTGCGCATGATATCGAATTGACGGGGGAAGTGGCTGCGCGATTACCCAAGCTTGAATACCTACTGCTCAGCACAAATGTCATTTCATCGGAAGTGACATTTGCCAATATTCTCACAACGCTCTTCCCGCGCCTCGCACTGCTGGAGTGTCCTGGTTTTGCAAGACTCCATATTGCTTCTTCCTTGCAGTGGGAGAAGATTGAGGGACGCGGTCGACGTGATTGGCTGCGTCGTCGCGGTGTACAGGTGACGATTGAGGGAGCTCGACAGCAGTGGCATGCTCGGAAACTCAATTTGGCTGGGTATGCACCGCGTGGGTTGTATGAGTACTATGCATACCGCATTTGATGGTCAGGATTGACTTTGTCTGTCTTGCATAGCCTGTCTATAGTACAGTATCAGTACTAGTTCTTCCTGTATCTAGCACTAGTCTCTGACTTGATTGTTGACGACCGCGACACCACAACAACAAACCATGAAGAAAGGCGACAGGCTCAGCGACTTCTTCAAGGAGGCAGACACCCTTCCCTCGCCCATCGAGAAGCAAGTCAAGCGGCGTACACGGAAGCAGCAGCAGCTAGCAACGTTTGATCCAGACGTGCACGGCCTAGAGAGCGATTCAAGCGGTGACGATGAAGTCGCGTTTCTCTCCAACATCACCTTCTCTCCCATCAAGGCGCAAGCTACACGACCTGTCCATCAAGGCACACCTGCAGTCATGACAACTGCAACGCCAAAGCGAGACTATGAAGTGATTGTCGACTACGACTCTGATGGAACAGGCTTCGCCTTTTCACCTGTCAAGTTCACGCCAGCACCCATCAAGCGACGCGTCAACACACCAGCGCCTGCTGCCTCTCGTGGAGCAGTCATTTGGGACTCTGCTCAGCGTCGTGTCGTTGCTCGAGACGCGTCCATCGTGACACACACGCGTGATGCGTCGCAACGGGTCGATGCGGCAGACCCGTACTCGCCGCAAGCTGTTGCTTTGTCTACACACTTGGGCTTGTCACCAGATACAACGTCGTCTTCTGCGACGACAACGCCTGAGCAAGGTATGCATCGTGCCATCTACGCACGTCCACGAGGGCCGCATCTAGCAAGCTTTGGCAAGAGACAGCAATCGAACCGCCTGGTGTCCATCACGCAACACGCACCGCATGTCCGCTTCACGCGCTCTATTTCTGGCCAACGGCCTGCCGTCTCACTCGAAACGCTCCCCATTCCTGCGGCTTGTATACCGAAACCGCCTACCTTACGACCACGCACACAGAAGCAAGTCCTCAAGATCCCACTGACACAACCACGCTCTCCAAGATTCGCACTCGATGCACTGAAAGCAAGTCGTGAACGTGCTGCGCTCGATGCAGCAAAACAACAATCCCTGCAAGCACTCGCTGTCGCTGCGAATACCTATGCGAGCCATGTGCTCGATGACATGTCACCCACAAACACCGCGACGCCACGCGTGAAGAGCACGAAACGCCGTCGTTGTAGCGTGGTCAGTCAGGAAGAACAAGGTCGTCCATCACGCGAGCAGACTCGCAACAAGCGCATCAAGCGTGAGTCTAGACAAGCTGTTGCTGATGTTGCTGCAGCAGAAGAAGAAACATCCCATGCACGGCAAACACAATTCCGTGCTTCTATGCCACTTGGCAAGTTGATGCAGCCGATCATGCTCCTGTCACCCGCTGCAAGAATCGGCAATCAAAGGCATATTCAGGGGCTATCGGAGGTAAGGCAGGCCGGTCCAGGGATGGCTGTCTTGCCACACGTGGACGGGCAGCAGGGACTGAGTGGACGGAGGAAGGAAAGTAGACGAGAGTCCGTTTGCTCAAAGGAGAACGCACCCGTGCAGAGTCCGAAGCTTGTGGGTGGAAGAGAGACAAGGGATGCATGCGATGCAGGAAGGCTGGAGCGGGAGAGACGTGTGAGGGAGCGGGAGGCCTTGCGTACGTCTGGGCTCGCGGCCGTGCTGTCGTGGGCGTCTTCTGCGAGGAAGTGACAAGGTAATTTGTGATAACCTGACCTTGGTCGTGCTTTGGCAGATGAAACGCTTTGATGCTGTTCAGTTGCAGCTGCTGGCTAGACTGCATGCCTAGCTCTGTGTAGATGTAGATCCAAGTGCATCAATGCGTATCCACTGCACCAGCGCTAGACTGCCTGATTCTCCTGCGCAAAGAGAGCTGCAGGGACACGGTCGTTGCGTGCATGCCATCAAAGCACATGGGACACAAACACACAAACATGCTCATCCTCACATACTCACATACTCAGACACTCAGGAGTCCAAGCGTGATGCTGAGACTTGAAATTCCGGTCAAGGGCCGTGCTCACACAAATGGAGATGCAGTGCTGCAGCTTGGCACAAGTTGGCAGTGACGATGTGGCAGTGGATGTGTTGCTGGCGTGTTCTTAGTGGTGATGCTAGAGGATGGGCCTGATCTAGACTTGCTCTCTGGCCGTAGTGACTTGCTCTATGGTGCTATTTGTGTATATCATGAGGTGAATATGGTGAATATGGTGAATCTGGCGAGTATTCCGCTATCCATCGCGATCTGAGTAGGAAACTGAAACTATAAAGACACAACCACCCACCCACCATACCCTCCATACACTCCACAAGCATGGACCAGGACTTCTGCCTCATCTGCAACAGGCACACACTCGGCGGCATCTACTGCAGCCAACAGTGCCGCATGGCAGACCTGGAAAACTCACTACCACACCAGCACACAGCCAAGGCCTCCCACCAAGCACCACAGGTCGACTTCTTCTCAACCGGCTCTGCACACACAACACCCAGCAGCAGTCCGAGTGTCCTGCCTACGACCAAGTCCAATGCTCCCAGCCTACCCTTACTCTCTTCCTCATGCGAGCGATTTCTACTGAGTAGGCCGGCAGAGTCAGCGGCAGCGGCAACGGCTCCGGCGCGTCGCCCTTCCTTCCCACCGTCCATGTCTGGCGAGAATACAAGTGTCTGGCGACACCGTAACCTGCTCTACTACACCGCATGAGCCTGTCAATTGCCAGCATACACTCTCCACTCTAACGACACACACATACTCATGACACTTCAATTTCAAAAAGGCATACAAACACTTCAGCAGCGAGCACGTCTTCTTTCTTCTCTATTCCAATGCATCCTCATCTCACTCTTTGGCTTGCCATCACTGACTCCTCAACTTGACACGTCCGCGCCTTGGCCCTCAAGCTTGGCAAAAGTCATGATGAAACACGCAAAGCACCACAAAAAAAAAACATATTTCTGGATGTCGACATCTCTTGGCTTCTCGACGTCATTTCCGCCTCTCTTTGACGGCAGATTTTCGTCTATGCCTCTACTCGTCTTAGCTCTTCTATGTACAGGCCTCTCTCTTCTCTCTCTCTCAATTAAACAGAATAGAAGTCTCTATCCCCTCCTGCTCCGTGTTTTTCTCTTTGCTAGCCTGGGCCCTTTTCACTTCCTCTTACTGCATCGGCCTCTCTAAGGGGAAATCGAGCTGTGCATCTCGCTTACGGGCCTCTCTCTCGCCCAATGACCGCACTCGGCCGTGCCAGGTTTGGTTTTTAAGCTTTTTCTCCTTCGGCTCACCAACAAGGCGGAACAAAGGCGGAACAAGGTCACGGGCAGATTGGTTGGCTAGGACGATGCCAGCAAGCGGCTAGCACTGCCCGGCAGAAGGTGCACGAATCAAATGGATGCATGTCACCCACGCAGCAGAGGACACCTGGACACCGAGCGAACGGCCAGTTTTCTATGACCTTCCATTTGTTTGGACCCTGTTTGCAGTGTTTGGGTCCTGTTTAGTGTTCAGTATTTAGTACTCAGTGAGTCAGTGCTATTCACGGACAGTCTGACTCGGCGGTCCACATATGAATCGAAGTCTGGACATCGGAGCTCAGACCGCGGAAGTTCCATTGAAAGTCACCATCAAATCGACTTGCATCAAGTTGCATGTTGCCCTCATGCTGCTTGAGCCGTCAAGCACGGTCAATGCCCGGCATCCGTATCGCGGTCAGACGCGTCGAGTCGTCTACTTCCCCGTTGCATTGACTAGTTAAGGCTGAGAACTTGAGGAGAACTCCATACAGCACTGTCAGCACAGCGCGTACTATGCAGTCTATGCTTGGATAAGCTCCTGGCAAAAGCCTCGTGACCATCGTCTGCCAATGCCATATGTCTTACTTTGCGAAAAGTAATGACAGATCTCGATCTTGATTATAGACCCCAGCATTTTCGCGCCAACTTGACAGGCATTCATCTCGATGCAATCATGCAAAGCGTTGACTGAAGACCGAGGCTGACTGAGGCTGACTCCATCGAATCATGGCTCTGAATGCACATTATGCCCTCCAATGAAGAGTATGGATGCTCGGCAACTTGGCAGCCGGTGGGACTGATCATGAAAATCCGGGGTAAAAGTGGCTGCGGAGATTTAATCCATCGAAAGCGATTCGTGAACGGAGTGGCCGTCATTGACTAAGCTATACTCTATAGATCCTGTAGACTGTATATAGTGACTAATCCAGCAAGCTTGCTCAAAGACATCCGGACAATCTCCAAGCAAAGGCCGAGGCCTCTCTGTGAGTCGGGCGAGTCAGAACGCTACTGATGGCAGCAATGAGATGCCAGGGTCTATTTCAGTGACAGCATCCTGGTCGTCTGTCATGGAGTCCATCCTCGATGCGTGACCCCATGATCAAGTGCGCTATTCTGGAGCTGAATCTGCTAACTTGCTCAGCTGCTATGGCAAGTCGGCAGCTGCCTTGGCCAGTTGAGTTGGCACCTTGGTAGACTCATGTCCCGATCGATGACATCTGACGGGACCACGGCACAGACAGATCCGACGGCACGATGGAGTGACGCAGTTTGATGGAAAGAGTACTCCTACTACTCCAGCTGAGTCCAGCATGGTAGGCCTAAGTCCATCTGCGCATAGACAACTTGGACTTGAGCTTCTCGAGCAGACCAGACGTAGGTTTCACAGTCACACCACTGACATCACTCACGGCTCTTGACCGTTTCCTTCCCTCATCCACCATATGGGCATTTGTAGTACCAACTTCTTGTCCGTCAGACATAGCCATCCCTGCACGCCCTGCACGCCCTTCTTCATTGCTTGCTGTCAATAGTCCTGCACCTTCGCCTTGAGGTGCACACGCACCCTGATCCAAAGCAGCGCCACCTCTCTGCACCCTCCCACTCGCCAACATCTCCTCCTCTGAATATTCACTCCGCTGCGATGATAAAGTCGAACTCGCACGACTCATGGCAGGCGATGCAGATTGTCCCGGTTTTCGACGTCCCATGACAGGTGACAAGCTCGTTGTTCGAACACTCACAAAGGGACTCGTGCGTGGTTGATCCATGTGCATAGTGGTATCCACACTGGGTTGTGGTAGTGAGCGGCCTTGATTGGAGGTGCGACGTGGTCGTTTCCCAGTGATACTACGGTATCGCATGCGCCCACGTTCGTCAGTATCGGAAGGAGGGTCGTCTATCGCGTACCAAGGATCCTTGCTCTTCCTAGTGAACATGGCCTCATGGATGCACAAGACAAAGTGTCAGGTTCTTGCGTCGTGGGTCAGTTATTTGAAGTGCCGTCAGGGGTATGGTATCGTGGCAATGTAGCAACATCAGGGGCCAGCGCAGGAGTCGCTCAATTCAGACGCAAGAAGACTTTGCAGAGACCGACTGTCTTGAGTCAGCCAAGGTAAAGACTCCTCGAGTGAGGAGAATGTATGTGAGTTTGAAGGACGACAATGCCATAGGTAGAGTCGAGACCTCCTTCACATGCTCAAAGAGCTCAATTGAGAGCATCACTCGTAGACACTTGCTTCAAGCCATAGGACTCAAGCAAGTCAGTCTCATGGATCTCTTATGCCGCCATCATTCCCGTTCACCAAAATGCCGTCTCCCTCTTCATTCCGTATTCAGTGGCACACTCGCCTTGCCCAAACCATCTAAACTGCTTGCAGTAAGCTGTCTGAAGTACAATCATACCCTGAATTCTTGAAAGGAACTGCACAAAGGCGGTTCAGCAACGTGGCTAAGAGGAAACACGGTAAGCTGTAACACTCAAAAGCCAGCAAAGCAAACTCGTAGAGAGGGATCCAAAGTGGGGAATCAGCGTTGGGACGATCCAGCAGGGACATCGAGACAAAGCGAGTCGAATGGGCGAAGGAGGGGAATCAAAAGGGTCTGCCTTGAGAGCGACACGAGCGCTGCCAAGCTATCATCCACAAGCGAGAGCGACACGAGCACTCCATCAAGCATCCACAAAGCCAAGGCGACACGAGCGCCCGGCGATTCGTTGTCCTAAGCGACGAGGTCCTAAGTGTCATAGGTGAATCGGCAGAGGTGATCAGCGAAGGGGAGGGGCTCTATTCCAAGTTCCAATGCAGAGGGGTTCGTTCAAAAGACAATCCAAAGCGGTCGTCCAGAATCGGCGAGGAGTGATCCATGTTGTCCAAGTTGCAAGCAAGGTGCGAAGAGTCAGACATCGGTCTAGCCTAGCGGTCATTGTCCATAGAGAGCGAACGGAAGGGTCGGGATTTCTTGAGGAAAGGCGAAAAGGCAAGCAATTAGCGAGTCTTGAGCGCGAGAGTGTTCATCGGCGAAGATCGGCCAGAGTGAGGAGCGTGAGGATGAGCGAGGGAGCGGGCGCAAAGCGCAATTTCGATTCAAGTCCCAAACGGGTCGAGGTTGTCATCAGCTCATTTCGAGTGAGAGGAGGCGGGTCGCCGGGTCGGCAGGTAAACGATGCGCACAGCAGGAGTGCGCTGTCTGTGCATTCATGGTGTGGTGTTGGGTGTTGGAGGAAGTTGGGGCGCCTGCTGCTTCTTATAGAAAATCCGGCGGCAGGTGACAAAGACGACATAGAAGAGACTTAGCACAGTCAACTCAGTCGACTCAGTCAAGAGACAAGGCCCATCATGAACCATCTGCTCAAGACATCCAGGCTGCTCCTGTCTAAGACACCAGCACTGCCAGCCCTCCTCTCGCAGTCCCGCGCCTTGTCCGATGCGACAAAGACCGCCATCGAGTCTGCCATCGCCGCATCCCCCGTCGTCCTCTTCATGAAGGGCACACCCGAGCAGCCCATGTGCGGCTTCTCCCGTGCGACTATCCAGATCCTCGGTCTTCAGGGAGTCGACCCAAAGAAGCTGTCTGCCTTCAATGTCCTCGAAGACCAGGAGCTGCGCGAAGGCATCAAGGAGTTCAGCGAGTGGCCGACCATTCCACAGCTATACGTCAACAAGGAGTTTGTCGGAGGCTGTGATATCCTCGTTGGTATGCACCAGAGGTAAGTGCTTCCTTCTGTCTGGCATTGTATCTAACACATCCTCAGTGGCGAACTAGAGACCTTTTTGGAGAAGGCCGATGTGCTTGTACCGCCAGTCTCTGCCACAGACGCAGACGGTGCACGGCCGCCTCAGGGAGCATGATGTGGTCCGCTCAATAATGCATCATACATTCATCCCATCACTCACAGGCTTTTCCTGCTTCTCAGCCAGCTTAATGCCGCGCGTCTGCATGGTGATGCCCTCCACATCGAGTGTAAAGGCGCCTTGCTTGAGCGTGTTGAGATCCTTCCGCATGCTGTATGCATCCTCCCCGTCTTGATAGTACTTCTTTTCAGTGTCAATCACCTCAAACTTGAGTGTATCCCTGTACAAGTGCAACGCCGCTCGATTGGATCGCCGAACATGCAAAGAACAATACCGCGCATCATAGTTCTGTACCATGCTCATCTGTGCTTGTCGCATCAGCTTGTCTGCCAGGCCCAACCGACGATACGTTCGCATGACAGAAAGTGACGTGATGTGGCCGTGTGGTGTCGCTGAGGGCTCATCCTCCATCTTGGCAAGCACATAGCCGATAATACGACCTCTTGCATCGGTCGCCACGTAGGATAGATTCGGCCAGGTGAGACCATGATAGAGGTAGTACTTCATTTGATAATTTTCCGGCAAGTTGGACAGGTTTGCATGTTGCTAAGGTGAGCGTCATTCAGTAAGCGTGCAAGACAGAGCATACCATGCCTGCCAGGTCTTCGATCGTCGCAGGCCTGATATCCATGCTGGATGGCTACACTGTCGGGTGTCTCTGTCTGGTTGTGCGCGCTACAAATTTGACTTGCGACTCAACTTGCGCAGATTCAGGAACAAGCAGGCACTGACCAGCATACAGAGACTCATTAACTACGCAGCCAGGATACATCATGTACAAGCAGTACCTCATTTCTTCCGCTGTGACCGTCGTACACCCTCAGCAGGCTCAATAGACGGCTGCCGAGTCTGCCCTGCCGACTTGGTCGGAGCAGCAGCGCTCTTCACCTTGACACTGCTCTTCATACTCGCTTCTGCAATAGCCGCATCATCCGGGGTTGCGCCTCTCGTTGAGCGTGAAGATCGACGAATCACCACACGCGGCTTGAAATGTTTTCGTGGTCCAGGAACAGGGCCTTCATGATGCGAGTCATCGTGTTCTGCCAATATGCTCAAGTCATGCCCGTCATCGACATACTCGGCGCCATCTCGCAAACGGTGTACAATCACAGGCACAGGCGATGTCGGGGCCAAGGCGTGCGTGTGCAAAATCTCCTCGGGATTGTCGACTGGCGGTGGCGTTTGCAAGCGCTCGACTGACTCCTCATCATCCATCCGCTCGTTTGCTTCTGGCTCTTCCTCGATGGCGTCCACTGGCCTGCCTGCTTCTGGCTCTTCCTCGATAGCGGCCATGCCACTTGGCTGATGCGCCACAACAGCAGTCTCGAACGTTCTCGATGATTCTGTACTGGTAGCCCCTTGCGCTTCATTTTCAATAGGCCCTTCGGACTTAGGGCTCGTGACCCTGTCGGCGTCATCCTTTTCAGTGACATCGATCCTGCTTACATCGCTCAGCGCATCAGCAGCTTGAGACGCTGCCTCCGCTGACTCGTCGTTGTCATTCGTTCTGGCAGGTGTATTTTGTACACTCGCTTGATCAGGTAAATCGGCATCCGACTCTACTGGCGTTTCAGCAGTAGAAGGCTCGTCCTCACCACCAACTCGCTCTGTCTCATCGTGCTCGGACGCTGCTTCAGCGACAAAGTCTGCTAAATCACCTTGAAGAGACGCAGAGTCCGATTCAGGTTCAGCTTGACTTTCAGAGGCGTCATCGTCGCCAGCCTCCAGAACCAAATCGTCCGGAATGATGGACGCAAGTGGCTCAGCGGGAGCAGGCGACTCTGCCAAGGTTTCTTCAGTAGCTGGCAAGACAAGACTTGCATCTCTTTCATCTCTCTGCGACGTTTGAACAGGTGTTGCATCCAGCAAGGCCAAATACTCCGCCTCCTCGTCAAAAATGGCGGCTTCAGCTTGACTCATGGGAGCTAGCTCACGACCGGCTTGATCTTCAACAAGCTTATCTTGCACAGAGATGACTTGCTCTGCAGACCGTGCGACGTGAAAGCCTTTTTCTGTAGCATCGACAATGTGTGAGAGATCTTCAATGATTGGCTCTGCTGGAGCAGCAGCAGTCGTGGTCTCTTCAACAGAGTGATGCATCGGCGCATTTGCCACGGCATGCTCTGTGGGTGAGACTACTTCTTGATCACTCTGTAGCAGAGCGTTCGCATTCCCCTGAACCACAGCAGCTTCTTGCTCAGGGACGGCCGTCATTGGCTCTTCCGGAATAGCCTCGGCCATTTTATCTTGACTGTCAACGACTTCTTCAGCAGCCTCATTGAGGTTTGGCACCAATTCCATACCAGCAGCAGTATTGATCACACTCTCACCGAATAATGCAGGCGGTGTAGCCTCCAAGTCATGAGTCTCGCCCGAGTCTCGAGGCGAACAAACAGGAGAGTCGGCGACTGGGCTCAGCGCGAATACTGGCGCATGTAGAGCATGATGATCTGTGTCCAGAAGAGGCCGTTTTGTGGCGTCAGACCTTTTGCGAGGCGGTAGGCCACGAACGCTTGATTCATTTGCATACAGTGCACCATCGACAGACTCCCTTGGTGCATCTGACGATCTCCGCGACACGGTCTGATCACCTGCAATAGGAAGTTTGAACGGTTGAGTCACCAAGAGATCGATGGGTCTCTGCTGTTCGAGCTGACTGAGACGGCGCGCACGATCCATTTCCTGAAAGAGCATCTCCTCGACAGAAACGTCTGCCGCGGCCACCGGTGAGTCTTCTATGACGGTAGGCTCCAAGTAGACAGGGGCTTGAGTCGTCGTGTCAATCGTGAAAGACTCATCGTGTCTTGGAGATCGCAGAGTGTTCAGGTCTTGCTCACTCAATTCGTCGCCGCGCTCCAAGAGCACATCAATAGGCACATGATCTTCTTCCGGCTCGTTATCATAGCGATCCTCTTCGTTGTTCAATTCAGCCGAACTGGCTTCAACCGCTTCATCGTCGTCGTCAAAGACTGGAATGAGCTCTTCTGGCACGGCGTCCGAAGCTTCTGCACTAGATTGTTCAGCAAGCTCGTCAAACAGTACGCGAGAATTTTCCTGCGGCAAGTCATTTGTAGTGAGGATGTCGTCGGGTTGAGCTTGCACGATGACGGGGCCCTCGAGTTCTGGATCGATGGCGACTTCAGTATCTTCTGCGAATGTCACTGATGCACCGCTCTGTTCATCAACAGAGACAGCTTCTTCATACTCGGCCAATGACGCCTCATCGTCCCGGTCGAAAATGTCAATATCTTCTTCAAATTCCGCTTCATGGTCTGCAGCAGACTCACGACGGAAGCTGTGGCGAATGTCGTCGTCAGCCGAGGATAGGATTTCCAGAGGCTGTGCGACCTGGGGCGGATCATAGTCTTCGCTTTCTTCGTCGTACTCGTCATCGTAATCGTCGTGCTCGGTTGCTGGCAATTGATCACCAGTAAGAGCTAATTCGTCTGCCGAGTACTCACTGTAGTCTCCCTCTTCCTCGTCGTTTTCCAATAGATCACCTTCGGATACGTCTTCTTGGCCAGAGATTTCGTCGTCGTCGAACGAGCCTTCTGAATCACTCTGATTAGTATCCGTTTGCAGCTTGGCTCCTGGTAACCGTTTCGCAGCTACAGGCCGCTGAGCTTCCTCAATGGCACGGTCAAGCGCCGCTTCAACAGCCTCTTCCTTCTCTTTCAAAAGCTTCTCCAACAACGCTTGCTTCTCCAGCAGCTTCTTCTCCCTGTCTGCTTGCCATTGCCGTTCTCTTGCCAGTGCAGCATCTGCCTCTTCATTCTCTTGAAGCGCCCGTGTCGCTTTATATTTGATATCTTGTACAAATTGTGTAAATGCCTGCGCTGGGAATGTCTCAAAAGCACTAGGGCTTGCTGGTACACGCGGTGAAGCAAGCGATAGAGTTGTTGTATTGGTGAGCGGTAGATCGCCGCCATTTGTCCTGGCACGTTTAGGGACTGGCGTAGTATAGGTATGCTCGAAGGCCCTCTTATTCATGCTGCGTAGAGAGCTATATGGCCATGGCACAGGGTGCGCGACTTGGTGTAGCAACTGGATGTCGTCGTCGCAAATCAAACGCGGAGGTCAAGAGAGTCAAGAGGACATTTTGTAGGCAAGTTGTTGCTAAGGGTCTGAGCTTGATTAAGTAGATTAATAGTACAAGTACATCAAGAGTACAGCCAAGAAGGAGGAGCACTCAGTCAAAGACCGCCAGCGAATCCATGATGACATCCAGCTCGCGATACACTTTGGCTCTAGCAAACGCCTCGACATCGCGCTGCAGACTGATCACGAGCTTGCGCACCTTGTAGTCAAACTTCTCGAGTGGCTCCTTGACTTGTGGGCTATCGTCGTAGATAGCCGGATTGACGCCAGTCTCTACCGCAAAGCCTCTCAGGCGTTCGAACTCATGCATCACCCGTAAATGAACTTCCTCCAGGAGTTCTAGCAGCATGACGGCCGCATCCAGATAGCTTGGAATGAAAGGTACATGCGATAGATGGAGCGCAGTGTAGTCTGCCGCCAAACGCGACAAGACTTGCTTGCGGCCCTTCTCCTTCCTGACGAGTCGTGATGGGTGAATTGCAGATGCCGCTGGTTCTCGTGAAGCGTAGTGATCGAGTTCCGCAAACAGGATATTGGCGGCACGGACAAAGTCGATGCCATGGCAATTGCGCTTCTCCAGGAGGGCGCCTAGACTTGCGCCGCAAACATGATAGAGCTGCGCTTTGCGGTTGATGTCGACGTCTGGCGGCTGCAAAGATGCAAGAAAATCGCTGCGAGTGAAGAGGATATTGCCTTGCCAGAGATCTTTGCCCTGCAGGCTGTCGGAGAGTAGATGTAATCTATCAATGCGTGGTTGGTATTGGAGCTTCATCGATGTGCTAGGGTCGGATGGCTGGAGTCTAGGAAACCTTCATGCGACACAAGACAGAGTGAGATATAGAGAGTGAGCGCAAGAGCAGGATCCTCTAGAAGCAGCTGTGGACTCGCGACAGGCGCATCGATATGTGCAGCTGGTGTCTGGTCTGCGTTGCCAAATTCGCGACTTTCATCTTCTCACCAGACACGAGGACTCGCAGTGGACATTGCCACCAGTTGCTAGACAAGGCGGCCTGGGCAGATCCGTAGCACGAGTCAGCCATGGATGGAGCAGCGCTTCAGCATCGTACGCAGACTAGTCATTCAGCATAAACACTAATTGTGCAGCACTATGAAGAGACGCATGTCACGGTCACGCCCATTCGCCAAGTTGCGCGTGCGGCCGTAGCATCTTCCCTCTTTGGAAGTGTCAAGCTTTTCGTCTATGCAGAGGTGCTGATACCCTACGGCCATATACTATTTGCCTTTGCACAAGAAGACGCTGCCAAGACACGTAAGATTGTTGCTCTCGAACGTCTGGAAGAGACGCTATATGGACTGCTGCAGGTAGAACGCTTACCTCTCAAGGAGATTGAGGCTCTATCGGAGTTATCTGCACATTCTGTCCAGGTAACGCCCGTTGAGACGGACGACTGGTGGCAGGCTGTACTTGCCAATGACGAGGATGAGATTCATGATGAGCTCACGTTTGATCTTGGTCCTCAGCCGTTGCAAGAGTCTCCAATTAAGGACAGTGGAGAGACGATAGAGGTCTTCCTACAATCCATCAACTCGGTGTACTTCACCACATTGTACGAGAGCAAAGCCCCTCTTGTCTTCTTTGCCAAATCGAGCCTCCCGCGACTCCGCAAGACGATGCTCAGTCGTGGTTTCCAAGAGCAGATTGTGCTAGCGCATATCCTCGAACACATCTTCCCCACAGATGCTGACTTTGATGCCAAGTACAAAGCATTCATCCCGACGTTTGTCAAGGGCGAGATGGTGGGCCTCCCGTTCCAATACGACACAACCTGTCTCAAAGACGGCGAATTGGCCCACATTCAAGCCTGGCTCGATGCTTGTATCGAATCTACAGCTCAACCACGCCCAGACACAGTCCTCTCCACATCGCTGACCCCTCTCAAAACACGCGAAGCTCAACTCATGGTCATCTTGCTTCTTGAATTGCTCACATTTGACCAAGCCAGCAAAGCCATAGAGCTACGTATTGACATGCTGTTGGATCGCCTAGCCATCTGGCAAACAGTCAATTTCACACAAGACGACCTTCTCAAGAGTTTCTGCTTGGAGGTGATATTGCCATACTACGCGCTACGTTTGCCTGAGGTCACAACAGCCATTCAACTCAAATGTGTCCCACAAGATTTACTCGCCTTTGAACCTCCACCAACGCCGGCAAAGATCAAGAAGCGTGTTCGCGCAACAGTCAAGAGCAATGCGGCGGTTTCCCTCAAACGCACCATTTCTGCACCAGCGAATTTGTTGAGTGAGAAGAAGACTGTTCCCAAGAAACGCAGTCTTGGGCGTGAAGTCAGTATGACGAAGAAAATACCAAACTTTGAGCTAGCCAAGTCTTCCAAGACTGCACCGAAGCGTGGCTTGTCTTTTGAGGAAAGACGCAAACAGCGAGTCGAGCAGGAAGAACGTGAACGGATTCAAGTGGATGCGACACCTGCAAAACCACGACCACACGGCATGGCGATGCCAAATGATCATGATGAGGCTGTTGCGCTACTGGCTGCACAATTTGTCGCACAGCGCGAATCGAAGGCGAGCTTTATGTCTGTTGTTGAGACACCTAGCAAAGGTTCTACCATTCGACCACCTCCAGGTGCAGCAGTGGGCGAAACACCCCTTGCTGGTCTGAAGACACCGACGCGTGGGTCTCATATTGCACGCACGCCGGTACGAGATCGTGTGTTACTGGACACGCCGACGAGGGGTTCTGCACCACTATTCAATATTGCTTCTCCAACCTTGCCTCCTCCACGACCAAAGAATTTATTCAGTGATAGCGGCCAAAAGAAACGGTCGCATGGCGAAATGCGTGGTGCCCCAAGTCTTCAAAAGACCGTCTCTTTGCCGACCATGACAACACACGCTTCGCCGTTCATGGTTGAGCAAATAGAGGAAGAAGGTGATACCGTGGCGGCAGCATCACCGGTGGGCAAATCAGGTCACGATGCAGTAGAAGAAAAGGCAACTAAGTTGCAGGAAGTGCTCGACTGGTTATAGTCAATGAATATTATGATGAATGCTTCATGCATTGAAGAGATTAATTGGGTCCAGCCCAAATGCGGCGTCAGGCTTACATGACTGAGCATGAGAGTCCTTGAGCAAACCGTTCAAAGATGGTACTCATCTCGAGTTGTTGTGCTGACTGTTGCTGCACCCATGAGCGAACCGCGATTTCTTTCCGAAGGTTTTGCTGTCCATCAAGCCGTGGACTCGGCGATCGTGAGAGAGGTGGCCGAGCAGGTCTGAGATGCCCGACGTAGGATGGCGTCGATTGAGTCGAGGATTGTCTAGCAAGACGACGCGCCGTCGCTCGCCTGATAAATGCAACGCTCTCTGATGATGTGGCTCGCGACGAGTACGAGCGAAGAGAGCGAGTACTGCTGACATCGGATGACATATCTGTGAGCATGCCCTCGAATCAATTACGATGTACTGGAGAGGCCAAAGAGGTTGCTTTTGTACTAGTTCGTGCCCAGCCCCTGAGGACACATGGTCCGAGCGACTTCTGTGACCATGTCCCACCCTATTTGAAACAAGATTGTGCGGTATGAAAAGCCTTGAAGTGTAGAGAGCAAATGTTTGGGAATTGTCCGTTGGCGGTGTTTCGCAAAGAGCGGCTGATTGTGAAGCATACAGTGCACTGGGTCGCTAGGTAGCACACCAAGATGGGATGTTTGTGCCCGGAGCAGGCGGCCAACTTGCAACATTGCACAGGACAAAGGGTGTAGTACACATTGCCCTAAAGAGGAAACGTCGGGCCGATTCATGCTAGCGACTATCGTTAGTGTTGGTGCAGAGACTGCCTGCTCTGTTGATCTGCACATCGTCGATGGTCAATTTCAGATATCTGTACTTGTCTTGACCTCATTGAGAAGAACACCAGCCAAACCAACCCTGACCCAAGCCTCGTCAGACATAGCTTGAGTATCAATGTCCATGACTGCCTTGTAGATCGTCATCTCACGAACACTTCGCCGAAAACACACTTAGAGTGTGTGCTCGGATAGCAGAGATGAGACTCCGTTCAGTCACAGCCCAGCAAGTCTTTCGAGAGCGGGTCTGTTTCAAGCCCAAGGAGAAGAGCGGAGCCAGCTTCTGGAAAGTTGAACAAAAGCGGCTCATCACTCAGTTGGGCAGAGTGTGCTTTGAATGATGGGCATGGGCGCGGTATGACTTGTCTGATGTCCTCTGATACGATGGTATCTCGGACCTTTTACCGTGTGTTCGTCATGTGATTCGACAAGGAGATGTCCAGAGCAGGGTTGGTACTTGAGCTTACCTCGTTGTTGTAGAGGTTTCACAGAGAGAAGCAAGTAAAGCTTGTGAGCATGAGTATATATTGCTTCAGAGTAGACGGAGGAGCAGGCCCTTTATTTGAGCACAGCCAAGCAGCTCCAGCAAATAGAATACGCATTCAGCCCAGCAGCACAAGTAGTACTCGGTGAACAGTGCAAGTAGCAGCCAGTAGCAAGTCGCAGCCTCAGACCATTCGACAGTTGACGTCACGTGTAGCCAAAATCTCAGAACTGGCGACCAAAAAGCGAGGACGAGCTTGACCTCCCATCTATCTATCTATCTATCTATCTACAGTTGCTATGACTGAGCTGCATACCATGTCAGATGCTGAGGATGTCCTGAGACCGCTTGACAATGAGGAGGAAGACCCACAGGCAGAGCTGGCTAAGATGAAGGCCCATGTTGCAGCAATGGAGGCAGAGGCCGCCAAGTTGCGCGAGATGCAGACACAGCTAGACAATGAGAACGCCGAGCTCGCAGAGTCAAAGGAGGATGTGGATGGCCGGTCAGTTTACGTGGGTAATGTGGACTATGGAGCGACACCAGAAGAGATACAAGCGCACTTTGCGTCGTGTGGACAAATTAATCGCATCACAATCCTATGTGACAAGTTCACAGGGCATCCCAAGGGTTTCGCCTATGTCGAATTTGCAGAGCCGGCACTCGTTGCACAGGCTTTGGTACTGAATGAGTCTGAGTTCCGCGGGCGGGCGCTCAAAGTAACACCGAAGCGGACAAATGTACCCTTTATGGGTGCGCGAGGCGGTCGCGGTGGACGAGGAGGCAGAGGCGGTCGTGGTGGTAGAGGCTATGCGCCGAGAGGGCGTGGTGGGTATCGTGGAGGGTACCGGGGAGGTCGTGGAGGGGCGCCGTACTAGAGGCCTGCTTCGCCCGGATGGGCCTACCGCAGTCTGGACTGTTATCTATACTCTCTATAGCTCAGACTACTGGTCAGACCCTTTCATAGCATGCTGCCCTTGTCCTAGGCCTTTCTATACCTTTCCTCTTCCTTTTTGACATTTTCGCAGGGGAGCGACGACGACGACGACGACCAACAGCGACAACGCACAACGGAGACCAAGACCCAAGACCAGCTTCAACCCTTCATCCTCACCCCGTTCTTGGGCGAGTAGCGTCTCCGATCTTTGCTGCCAAGTTCAACTAGCATCCTCTTTCTTCCTGGGACTTTGGCCATCACTGATCAAGCCGCGCACCTCCAATTGACGACAGGCCAGCATCCGATCCACACCGATCTCTAGGCATTCGTCTGTATATCGAGCACTGAGAAGAAGCGCATTGCTTGCATAGGACCATGTCGTCTTCAGAATCGCGCAAAATCAAGCTCACCGTCATTGCCGGTACGCCACATGCTCCCATCCTCCAAGGCAAAAGACTAATACCTACTTATAGCGGATGGCTTGTACAAGAGAGACCTTTTGCGGCTGCCAGACCCATTTGCAGTAGTGACGGTCGATGGCGAACAGACGCATACGACTTCCGTCATCAAGAAGACCGTCAACCCGTACTGGAACGAGCCCTTTGAAGTGTATGTTCGGTCTCGCTTTGTCACAAGGCTTGATGCTAACCTTGTCTTTCTTTAGCACCGTCACGCCCTCCAGCATCATTGCCGTCCAGGTCTTTGACCAAAAGAAATTCAAGAAGAAGGACCAAGGCTTCCTGGGCGTCATCAACCTCCGCGTTGGCGATGCCCTTGATCTCTCCCTCTCTGGCGATGGTAAGCTCGTTTTTGCAGCATAATCAAGAGACTAATGATTCTAGAAATGCTCACCCGCGACCTCAAAAAGTCAACAGACAACCTCGTCGTCCAGGGCAAGCTCATTGTCAACCTCTCCACCACCATCAGCAACGCACCAGCCCGCACAAACGGCGCTGCCGCCTCCGCCAGTCCTCATGGGTCGAGTGCAGCACTCAACAACATGGCCGGCATGCAAGCCGCACTCCCCAACGGCGGTGCTAATCCACCAGCGGCATCTGCCGCATCGGCCGCTAATGGCGGGACATACAGCTCATTTGAAGATCATCTGGGTCGATTGCCAACAGGATGGGAACGACGAACGGACAATTTGGGCCGAACGTACTATGTGGATCACAATACGCGAACGACAACCTGGACGCGCCCTAGCTCCAGCCAGCCTGAGGCGGAACGCACAGCGCAAGCGAATACAACAACGGATATTGAACGACAGCGATTGAATGCACGCACGCTGCCTGAAGACCGTGCTGGGACTTCCTCACCGACACCTGCTGCGACAACGGCTCCTCCTGCCTCCGCTTCTGCGCCTGCTGCTTCCACTGAACCAACAGTTGCCGGCATGGGCAATGCGACGAGTGCAGGGTCCGGTGAGATGCCTGCTGGTTGGGAACAACGATACACACCAGAGGGACGCATGTACTACGTTGACCACAACACGCGCACTACGACTTGGGTGGATCCACGCAGGCAGCAGTATATTCGCATGTATGGACAAAATGCAGGTGCTAGCGGAACCGTCCTTCAGCAACCCGTCTCACAACTTGGGCCATTGCCCTCTGGATGGGAGATGCGGCTCACCAACTCTGCACGGGTATACTTTGTTGATCACAATACAAAGACGACGACATGGGATGATCCGCGGTTGCCGTCATCCATGGATCCAAATGTGCCACAGTACAAGCGTGATTTCAGGCGAAAGTTGATTTACTTCCGTTCGCAGCCTGCATTGCGACCACTCCCTGGACAGTGCCACATCAAGGTTCGCCGCGACCACATCTTTGAGGACTCGTATGCCGAGATAATGAGGCAATCCTCGGGTGACCTGAAGAAGCGACTCATGATTAAGTTTGAGGGAGAGGATGGACTCGACTACGGCGGTTTGTCTCGCGAGTTTTTCTTTTTGCTCTCTCATGAAATGTTCAACCCCTTCTATTGCTTATTTGAGTACTCGGCCGTGGATAACTACACACTTCAGATGAACCCGCATTCAGGCATTAACCCAGAACATCTCAACTACTTCAAATTTATCGGTCGAGTTTTGGGTCTTTCCATCTTTCACCGGCGGTTCGTGGATGCGTTTTTCGTCGTGTCGTTTTACAAGATGATTCTCAACAAAAAGTGTACACTTGCAGACATGGAGTCGATTGACGCCGAGTTCTTCCGCTCATTGACGTGGATGCTCGAGAACTCCATCGATGGTATCTTGGACCTCACCTTCTCAACAGAAGACGACCGGTTCGGTGAAGTCGTCACGCTTGACTTGAAGCCAGATGGACAGAGTATTGAGGTGACAGACGAGAATAAGAGCGAATACGTCGAGCTCGTCACTGAATGGCGTATCCAGAAGCGCATTGAAGAACAATTCAACGCCTTCAAAGCGGGCTTCCATGAGCTCGTGCCACAAGAACTCATCAATGTCTTTGATGAGCGTGAGCTTGAGCTGCTGATTGGTGGTATTGCAGATATGGATGTCGATGACTGGAAGAAGCACACAGACTACCGAGGCTACACTGAAACAGACGACGTGGTGCAGTGGTTCTTCAAGCTCATCAACACCTGGGACAATGAAAAGCGCGCTCGTCTGTTGCAATTTGCTACGGGAACATCACGTATTCCAATCGGTGGATTCAAGGATTTGCAAGGTAGTGATGGTCCAAGACGCTTTACGATTGAAAAGTCGGGTGAAACAACACAATTGCCCAAAGCGCATACTTGCTTCAACCGAATCGATTTGCCTCCTTACTCAAGCTACGAAGAGTTGGAGAAGAAGCTGTCGTTTTCGGTGGACGAGTCGATTGGATTTGGTGTCGAGTGATGTGGGAAGTGTGTGTGCGTGTGTGGTGTCGCAAGCGTGATGCCGACTATGGTGGTTTCGAACTTTGCACGTTCTTTTTGCTGGGTTTCTCTTTGTTATACAGTTGTCGAGTCTTGTTCTTTCTCTGTCCATGGGTGAGTGATGCTCGAGTCCTTTGGATTGTGGCACGGTCGAGGATACGACGTGTCATCTGAAAATGCACATCAGTCGCGCTTGATCATGATGGTAACGGATGCTCTGTGACGCGTTCCAGACCTTGTGCATGCATCGAGAACGCTGATTGACATTGGAACGGACTCTATGACATTCACTCAGTCAATAGTCTGCAGTTGACGCGTCCAGCCGATCAGCTGCATTGGCACGGTCAAATCCCCGCTGCATGAATTTGATGCCAGGAGACAAGGGGTAGCCGCAGCAGAACACACCACAGAAGAGTACATAGACCGCAGAACACCTCGTAAACCTTCCTTAGCCCTTCTACAACGGTACGGCATAGACCTACGCATCACCTGCTACACAGACCAGGTTTCTTTGTTTCATCTTTGGCACCTCACACTCCCCTGCGACTCCTCTAGCGACCCTTGTACGACCATGCGTCCGTGCATCCTCTTGAGCCTCGTGACGGCACTTGCACTAGAAGCTCAAGCAGCCTACAATCGGGCCTCTTCTGATAATATAGTCATCTACTGGGGTATGCATCTTCATCCAAGTCACGGCCCACAGTGCTAACCACGATCGCAGGACAAACAGGCGGAGGCAATCAAACATCACTTGCAACCACTTGTGCTTCCTCTGGCGCTGATATTGTTGTCCTTTCCTTCCTCACAACCTTCTTTGGACCCGGCGGCTTACCTGTCCTCAACTTTGCCTCCCACTGCAGCGAACAATTTCCGGGCACCAACTTGCTCAAGTGTGATGCCATTGCCAGGGGAATCCAAACTTGTCAGGACCTTGGCGTTCTTGTCTTGCTGTCTCTCGGCGGTGCTGTAGCGAATGTTGGCTTCTCCAGCGTTGCGCAAGCAAGCGGATTTGCTGACACCCTCTGGGACCTCTTTGGTGGCGGTAGCTCCAATACACGTCCTTTTGGAACGGTCGTCTTGAATGGCTTTGACCTGGATATTGAGCATGGCTCGCCTGAGCATTACACGGCCCTAGTCACGCAATTGCAACGCCATTTCCAGCAGAGTGGGAGGACATACTACATGGCAGCCGCACCACAATGTCCATTTCCAGATGCGACTCTCGGAAAAGTACTGGATGAAGCACCCTTTGATTTTGTCTTTGTTCAGCACTACAACAACCCTAGCTGTGCGATTCCAGCAGGTCAAGGTTTCAATGCAGGTACTTGGCAGACGTGGGCCAAGACGGCACCCAATACCAATGTCCAGCTCTTCGTGGGTGTACCTGCTGCGCCTGCTGCCGCCGGATCAGGCTATGTCGATGCAGCAGCTATTTCAACCGCAATGCAGCAAATCAAGTCGCAATTTGGCGAGACGCGACTTGGCGGCGTCATGTTTTGGGATGCCTCCTTCTTGAGTGGCAGAGAGAATGTCGCAACCGCCGTCAAGGCAAAGCTGGGAAGTGCACCAGCTGGTCCGCCTCAAGCTGATAATGTTGCCGCTGCAATAGCGACTCCTCCACCAGCTGTGCCTATCGTGCCTCCATCTAGTACAGCTCCTGTCACAACATTTGTCTACGTTGCAGGCATCGGCCCAGAAGCAAGTCCCCAAGCAGCTTTACAGCAAGCTAGCTGGGGCGATGGTGACGGCGCACCTTGTCAAATTGAAGGACAAATGCAGTGTCGTCCAACTGGCGCATTCGCTACATGCGATCATGGTGCTTGGGTCATTCGAGCGTGTGCGCCCGGTACGGCATGCAGACCCGCTGGTGATAGTATTGTTTGTGATTATGCAGGGGCACCGTCAAGAAACAGGAGAAAGCGAGCTGGACAGTATATGCATGAGCATGAGCACTTGCTCAGAAGGACATGAGCGATGGTTTTTGGCAGTCTTAGGTATGTAGATTACTTGTAGACAATGTAGAGTATTTTGACGTGTAGCGATCGCCAGTTGTAGGATCATCCCGCGCCAAATGCAATCGCCAGGAATGACGAGGTGCTCCAGCATCGACGTCGCATTGATGTTGCTAGAAAGAGACAGGAGACAGCATAGGGTGTAGATATCCAGTCTGACCCTCTGAATGTCCTTGTCCCTCTAAACAACAGCTGCATGGCCTGTCTATTTGGCCTCTAGTGCCTGATGCGAGGTGATCAGCTGATAAGAAGGCGACTCGGCTCCGCAATCCCCACACTGGCAGGCAACGACGAGAGACAGCAGAGCAGCAGCCGGGGAGAGGGGGCCCAGAGCTGGGTATAAGTAGGGGAGCACGGCCCAGTATGTGACCATCACCCAAGTACTCACAAGAGTCACTTTCTAGATAGCAATCAGGAACAGCCCTTCTACACATACAATCAATCATGACCAGGGTATGCAGCCTTCTATCTCTGTCGCCCGGCATCTGCTGACGCGTCCTCCCCCAGTCTATCCGCGAAGCAGCAGATCTTCCAAAGCACAGTGACGGCAAGGGTCACATCTTGGACCCTCATGTGACCCAGAAGAAGCAGGGATCCGGCTCTGGTAAGTCTTGCGCTCTGCAATCGCAAACGCATATGCTCACACGACCACAGGCAATTGGGGACGACCTGAAGATGACATTACAGACCTGCAAGAGTTTTCCATGCTCAAGACACGACGTCGCTCCAACTCGCAGTCTCAGAATTCTGAGCGAGAAAAGATGGCCACCAAGTTTGAGAAGGAGGACTTTGAGGATGAGGTCTTTCACTAGACGGCACAACAAGCAGCATTTCATGTCCATCGCGCTGAGCTGCTATGATTATCACGACACGCACAGGATTGTTGTCTCTGCAGCAAGCAAGACATTCATACTCAATCAATCCTGACTTTATCAAGCGTGCTATTGTGTGCTGAAGCTACGTGAATGAACACTTCTGATCTTGTACATACCACGAGACACGCTCGACAGCCTCTGTCTGCAATTGCATGAAGCGAGCGAATCCTTGCCACAGCCGCATCTTACATTGCAGTAGCGTCAAGCCTCTTCTGCCAGTGCTCATGCGATGTCGTCTGTTATACCTCAAATGCGTCAGATCCAGTCTCTATCCTGTCGCGGGAGCATTAGAAGGAGAGTCTACCTGCAATTTGTTGAGCCTGGTGCGATCACACTACACTGAGAGCTAACATGATAGCGCTGGAAAGAGAGGATGGCACTACGGAGTGGGTTGAACTCAAACCTCAAGGAGCAGTTTTAGATGGTCCCGTAGAGTCACGAAGGTTTTGGAAGGCGGTCATCCACCGTCTCGATGATTGCTCAGCATAAACTCTGTGCCGATGTCAAGGAGACAGGTGGAGACCTGCGTTTCGTGTGCACAATGGCACGGTGTAGGGATTCATTCAACACATCATCAGACCATTACGCCAGGGCTTGAAGGAACCTCAGACTAGCAGTGCAGTGTAAGCAATACTTGACTTCAGGCAGCAGCGGCTATTCTGCAGATGACGATGCGTATCGTCTGGACAAAGCGCGGCAGTACTCTACCGGTGTACACAGTACAGCGTCCACCGAATGCGGTTCAGCTGCAGACAAAGCGCCCAGCCACCGTGCGCTGAAAATTATCCGTGCACCTCCTTTGCTCATTCAGATGCGCCAGAACTCCTTTGCCCGGCTCATCGGCCGTGTGCCCGTCCACAGCATCGGCCTCCTTGGCGTGTCTCAACGGGTCTCGAGTCATGTCTCTCGTCGCGGCAGATGGCAATTACAGCTTCTGACAGCGTCGAAAGCGGGCACAGCCTAAAAATGCCTTTATACCTGCTTCCCTGCTAGCCAAACGTTCCTTTGTTCCTCAAACACTTCTTCACCCTGACGCGTTTGGAGTCACCTCTGCAGCTACTTCGTCAGCCTGCTCCATCGCGTTTCTGCTCTGCTTCTGCTCCTGCCTATAAACGATCTGCTATCAATGCACCTGTCTTGCTAGCCGCTAGTCTTCCATGGAAAGAGCTGATGAGACTGCCAAGTACTTGGCGACTGCCGCTTTCCGCAGTCGACAAGTGGCAGTCGTGCTATGGGTGGTCTATCTCATATTGATTGTTGTTGTACGGCTCGTGTCGCTCGTCGTGCAGTATCACTGTCGCTCGAACATACCCCTTGCGCTTGCCTGCACAGGCACGCACACACGCTGGCTTTCACAACGTGTTCTACATACACGACTAGCGCGTTTCACTTATCACCTCCCGATCTTCTCGGTAGCCAATATTCCCACGTATGGTGAAAGTGCAGTCATTGGCGCGTACCTTGCGGCCAACATATTGGCCTGCAGCGTGGGTTACACAGGCTACACGAACCAATCTGCCCTTCGCAAAGCAGTAGCCATGCGTACAGGGACACTGGCCTTTGCCAACTACCCGCTGCTCGTTGGGCTAGTCGGTCGTAATGTGGCGATTGCTCGCTTGACTGGTGTCTCTCGTGCTTCTCTGCGTACGCTACATCGCTGGTCAGGCAGACTCGTGGCCATCTTCTCTTTGGCACATACCATTGCCTATCTCTCTGTCTATCATGCATCAGCAACTCCTTCTCGATCATTCACCAGCATCCTGCAGCATTGTTGGGAGGCACGCTTCTTTAGAGCTGGCGCAGTGGCGATGATCGCTGCAAGTATTCTTTTGTTCGGTTCCTGGCATGTTCTTCGCCAACGATGCTACGAGTTGTTCCTTACGTTGCATATTCTCTCGGCAGTAGTGTTGCTCTTTGCGAGTTTGCTCCATGAACGCTGGAGCAGCAATGCAACCTCTGTCATTATTTGGGTCTACCTCGGTCTTGGCCTCTGGGCACTCGACTATTTCAATCGTGGTCTCAACATGCTCTACTGCTGTTTCGCTAGACGATTGCCTCAAGCAACGTTGACGTGTCTACCTGGAGACATCACACAAGTCGACATTGCACTCCCCTCTGGTTGTTTACTGGAACCTGGTGCTACAGTCTACTTGTGCCAGTGGCAATCATGGCAATGGCACCCCTTCACAGTCCTTGCAAATGATTTAACAGACGACACATTGGTCCCCTCTATCAAGCCAGAACCTGCACGGCAAGATTCAATGGCTTCCGTTGCAAGTGACAAGACGCTCGTGAATGCAACCATCACGACATTAAGCAAAGTGGATGAAGAATGCGGTTGTGTTGAAGATGTCTCGCAAATCAGCCGCATCAGACTCCTTGTCAAAGCGCAAGGCGGGCTCACCCGTCACTTGCACGATCTTGCCACGACTGCTGCACGTCGATCTCGGCAACCTGCCGTGACGCGCGTTTTGCTCGATGGACCGTATATGGAGAAACGAAGCGTGCACCATAATATGCGGAACTTACTCTTGATGGCAGGTGGTGTTGGCATCACTGCGGTATTCCCGGCATTTCAAGAAGCTTGCCTGCATAGCACTGCACGACATCTACAACTTATTTGGATCATCAGGACGCGTGCTGAGAGTCACGTCCTCAAACGACAAATTGAGGCGTGTCTCGCACGGGCGAATGCAACGCCGCTTGGACATCGTGCTTCTGCAACCATCTATGTGACACGAGAAGGTGCACCTGCTACGGAGGACCCATCGACGCCTTCTGTACAGCCGCCCTGCCAAGCTGCTGGTCGTACATCATGGCAACCGCGATGGCGACAGAGCTTTCAAGAAACGAGTCAACGACGTGCGTGTCACCGCATCCAATATATGTATGGTAAGCCTGATGTGGCAGTGTTGCTCGCAGGGGCTGTGGATTCTGTTCAGGCTGGTCTGGGATATTCTGCTCAATCTACAAAAGATGTGTATGGCTTTTCAGCTGCACGTCAAGAGAAGCGGTCGAAGCAGACAGGTGCTGATGGGCATTTGTTGCATGTCCATGTGTGCGGTTCGCTGGCTCTCTCTGAGGATGTGAGATTGGCCAGTGGACAGCGAAGTCTTGGAGAGGGGACAGGGGCAGTTGAGGTTGTATTTGAGGTACTGCGGTAGTCTGCTCCAGCTACACAATAGACAGTCTGGTCTAGTCCAGCTATACAAATGATCATACAGTAGACGGTGTACAATGTACATGTACAAGTCAGCGATTGAGTGTCTGCGCATTCTATTTTTGGGCAGCTCGAAACTCGCATTTGAGCATGGACCACGCAGACAGCAGACAGAGGGTCTGATGCTGGATACGATGCTGTAAATGAGGCTGTATTCGATGCTGTACATAGCAAGATCATCACTGGCTCGTCCGTGCTACGGTGCCACAGACCCTTGTTGCATGTGCTGCACGCGCTATCCTGCAGCACAGAGCAGACTATAAGAACCCCGTCTCCTGCACTCCAGCTACAGGTCACTCTAGACAGCATCCTACCTGCATCCACACAGCACGCACACCATGAAGACACGTTTCACCCTCCTTGCACTCCTCTCTGCCGCATCAGCCACCTACACAGGCTACAACCTCGACGCACAACGCGCAGACGGACAATGCAAGACCCCGCTAGACTGGGCAGCAGATCTCGCTGCCATCCGTACCTTCCCCAACCCAACCGGCGGTGACCTTGCAGTACGCGTGTTTGCCAGTAGTGACTGTGGAACACTCTGGAACATCGCTCAACCTGCCATGGATGCAGGCATTCGTGTCCTTGCCGGTGTCTGGGCATCTGACATTGACAACCACTTCAGCAGGGAGAAGGACGCATTGAATGGCGTCATACAGCTGTATGGGTGCGGATTCCTTGCCGCGGTTTCCGTTGGCAGTGAAGACTTGTATCGTCAAGAGATCCCTGCTTCTCGACTTGCCGAGCAAATCTACGATGTTCGAGGAATGGTACGACAGTATGGTGGCGCTTGTGCATCTGTTCTCATCACACACACGGATACTTGGACTGCTTGGGTGGATCCTGCCAACACTCCTGTCATCAATGCTGTGGACTTCCTCTCCAACGATGCCTACCCGTACTACCAAGGAGCAAACATCATCGACGGTGGCGCAACACTCGCTACAGCTATCAACAATGTCCGTGCAGTAGCTGGAGGCAAGCCAGTTTGGGTGGGAGAGACAGGATGGCCGACTGCAGGCGCGATCAATGGTCAAGCTGTTCCAAGCGTTGACAACCTGCAATCTTACTACCGTCAAGCTGTGTGTCCTGGTGGACCTTTGCATGATATCAACTACTTCCTCTTTGGTGCGTTCGATCATGCGAACCGTGCAGAGGGCGTGGAGCAGAGTTTTGGCTTGGCGAATGTCAACAGGCAACTCAAGATCAGCATGACTTGCTAGACGAGATCGACGAGCATGACAAGAGATACGACAATGATGACTTTGTATAGCATTTTAGCGCTTGAGCAGAGTCCTTTTCATGATGCATTCCGCTGTCTTGCTGCATGGTCTTGCCTCATGCTCCATGCTTTCGTCGACCAATCGTTTTCTGCGGGCTCCTAAACGGTGGACAATGATGACTCTCGTAAAGACACACTCTTGATTGAAAGCTCTTCAATGTGACCAAGATCTACTGAAAAGGCAAGTCATTGTACGTCTTGACTTGATTCTATGCGTCCTTAGCATAAAGAGACATGACCAACTGCTACAAAATTTGGGCTCTTACAGGCCGTTTCTCAGATGCACATCGCTGAGACCTTGCCCACCTGAAATCGCCACGGAAATTCCATTTCAACAAACGCAGAATACATCTGTGAGGCCGCAGAGTGAGCTGCAACCTCACATCGGCTCGGAGTCCTCACCGTTCAGATGGCATAGCACGTGCTCCCGGACGTGCTGTGCTGGCAACTCCTTCATATGCTCTCTTCTTACCTTTTCAATACATTAATCTCTTCCACATCTCATTCTCAGGCCTACTACACACGTATAGTTGCTTGAGTGGTGAAAGTGGAGAAGCAGCGACGTAAGGAACCTAAGGCCTTACAACAATCAAGTTGTGTAAAGTATGACATGATCTTCAGAGTATTCAAAACTCGCCACGATAATTGCTAGGGAGTTGATACGGATGAAAATATTTGCCAGTCGATCAGCATAAAGCATTTGAACTGCGCGCTACCATGAGCATATATTCGAATACCCATTAAGCGCCGGGGACCCTGGCTTGAGCCCACATTTGTGAAGCCCAATATAGCCAACGTCAGAGAGGTCCTTCATGGATTGCTTGAGATATTCCGCGACCAAGGTATGGTAACACGAACTTATGGTGGCGGCCACTCCATGCATGACTTCTTCATAGACAAACCAGTAATTGCAAAGGCAAGGGGCTCCTACAAGTGGCTCATTGTGGAACCACTCAACATAGCCACGGACTTTTGCGCGACCCTCCTGACACATGAATTGCCCTCGTTTCCATGTACGCTTGTATAAACCTAGGATGCGTTGGTCACAAATGGCTTGGCATGTCCCCACAGGATGTGGCGTAACGAGGGACATTCCAAAGCCGACATTTTGATAGCAATAGTCCTCGGCATGGCGGATCGAGGCTGTTTCAACAGTACTGAGCGGCTGCCAGGACCAGAATGTCAGGATTGCGAAAGAGATGAACGCAGCTGGAAAGCGCAACTTGGTGAATGCAAACATTGCCTGCTGTTAGCCCTGACAATGAATCGAATGTGGAAGTACGATTGTGGATATCAGACTTCAAGTGCAAGCTTTGATGAGAGATGATTCAGCAGCTGGCTGGCAGTTGACTCCTTATATCTGTCAAACTAATTTTAGGTAGTGCCAATGGGGATACATTTGTTGTTTTGTTCAATTGAGTCAGATACGACCTATGAGCAATTTTTAGTCAAAGATTGCAGAATAATCTCATGACTGCTTCTGAGCTGCTGAGCCTAGACTCGCCTATTGCTACACGAAGTCGTATCAGTGTTCCCGCGCATGTGCTTGCGCAGCACGCTGAAATTAGTGCAAATGCGCAGAACTGTGACGAAGGGCGAACAGGACAGGACGAATGCTTGTGCTGAAGACAGGACTTGGGCGAGATGTAGGGGACAAGAATAGAAATTGTAAACTAAGGAACAAGACAGCGGAAGGCTGCCTACTTATGTCTACCAGGTACCAGCATGAGAGCGGATGGCGATGATGGGGATGGAGCCCACGGGAGCCGACTCTCAGCAGGTGAACAGTGAAAGAAGAGGGGAAGCGAGATTGCATGAGCCCAGTGGAGATGTCCGAGCTGCAAGATAAGGAAGAGACAGAACAAGGGACGACGTGGTAGACGTCGTCGACGAGTAAGAGAGCGAGTAAGGACAACGTGACAGAGCGTTGCCGGAAGCGGGGAAGCTAGGCGCGGGACGATAGGCAACGTGCTGAGGTGATAAGCGTCGTTGAATGGCGGAAGGTAGAAAAGCCGCGATGAGTTGCTAGAGCATGTGGTGCGGGAAAGTCGGATGCGAGGTTTAAGGCTGCGTGTTCGTTACAGAACCTCCTCCTCCAAGCGCTGCGTCTCGAAGTGCACTTGGTCGAGTGGGTAGCTTGACGTAGGATGGGACAGCAGCATCGGGGTTGCGGAGATGGAAGTCGTGAACAAGAATCGGAGCATTCTGGTAGGCCTCACGAGCAGGGATCCACTCGTCCTCATCGTGTGGGAAGCCTTCGTAGTGGATTTTGTATTGGAAGCCGCTACCGCGTGGTTGAATAGCCATGATTTCATCGTAGATCCATTCCAGGTTGTTGCCGACGACGATAGGCTCGGGAGCTTCTTGAGGTCGCTCCAGGTAGGCCTTGCCGAGGGACTCTGGTGATTGATGAGGAGACAAGAGGCTAGGGTGGAACACATTGTGTATTCGCATCGAGGCAGGAAGACGGAGTTGGAAGGCTCGGTCGTGGATTGTGTCGGTGATGGGAAAAGGACCGAGATTCTTGTGCGAGAATTTGCCTTGTTTCTGCAATGCTTGGACGTTCTTGGCGTTGAGCCAGACTTTCTGGCCGAGCTCGAAGGGAGGAGCTTCAAGGCGATGACGATCAGCGAAGGCCTTTTGAGCAGCTTGAGCGTCTTTGAGATGATCCTTGAGTTCTTGTTGAACAAGCTTGAGACGTTGAGACATGTCGTAGCTAATAGCATTGCGAGAATCGGTAGTGGCATCGAAGCGTAGACCAGACCGAGGATGGTAAGAATAATTGGCAAAGAAGGGTGTTGTCTTGATGGACGCATGAACCGAGTTGTTGTAGGCGAATTCGGCTCTTGGCAAGAGCTTGACCCAATTGTCTTGATCGGCGTTGGTGAAGCACCGAAGGTATTGTTCGAGGGTGGAATTTGTTCGCTCTGTCTGACCATCTGTTTGAGGGTGATAGGCAGTAGACAGATGTGCTTTGACAGCAGGGTCGAAGTGACCAAGGAACGCTTTCCAGAACGAGGAGACGAAGACAGAGCCACGATCGGAGACAATATCGAGTGGCATGCCATGGTGAGTGAAGATTCTGTCCATGAACAATGCTGCGAAGCCTGCTGCGTCTGTGGCCTCATGGTAAGGAATGAAGTGAGCCATTTTGGTGAGGCGATCGACGACAACAAGAATAGAATCGAAAGAGTCCGAAGGTGGAAGCTTGACGATGAAGTCTAGCGAGATAGAGGACCATGGAGTCTCTGGAACAGGCAGAGGCTGAAGCAGGCCATAAGGCTTGTGGCGCGAGACCTTGGCGCGAGCACACGTATCGCAAGTTGCGACGTAATCGTGGATGTAAGCCCGCATTGACGGCCAATAGTACTGCCGAGAGACAAGGTCGAGAGTCTTGGCGACACCCCAATGACCGGAGATAGGCGAGTCATGATGTTGCTGGAGAATAGCCAGCTTCAGAGGAGCATCAGATGGGACGTACACACGATCTTTGTAGAAGAGAAGACCGTTGTCGAGAGAAAGAGGCTGGTCAGCAGTGAGATGGGATGCATCAGAAGGTGCTGGCGAGGAGGAACGACTTGGCGACGGAGAGGATGGACGGCTTGACGTCGAAGGAGGCTGCTGAAGTGCGTCGAGAGCGTCTTGCACCAGTGGATCAGCGGAATACGCGGCAATGATGCGAGCGCGGAAGTCGTTGTCTGGGAAATTGGGAGCAGACGGCACAGAGGTGACTTGCCTCGAAGTTGGCGAAGTCCGAAGAGTAACAGGAGCAAGTGACAATTGACCTGGCTTGAAGAAAGTCATCGTGCGAGTTGATTTGCGATCCCCCTCGGAAGGCCGGAGGTCCTCGCGACGGCTTAGTGCATCAGGTTTGCCTTGTTGAGCACCAGGTCGATAGACGATGTTGTAGTTGAACCTGGACATGAAAGAGGGACCAGCGTACTTGACGTGAACTGAGAAGTCGGTTCGTGTTGAAGTACTCCAAATTCTTGTGGTCGGTGAAGACAGTGATGGCATGTGCAGAGCCCTCCAGATAGTGGCGCCATGCTTTGAAGCAATCAAGAATTGCCAACAACTCCTTGTCGTAGATTGGTAGTTGCTTTCTGGAGGCGAGAAGGTGCGGCTGTGGAAAGCCACGGGTCGAAGGATCCCGTTTGTATCGGCTTGGACATGACACAGCCAAGTGCAAAGTCGCTGGCGTTCAGTCTTCAATGACCACTGGCTTGTCTTGCGTCGAAATGAACGAGGATAGGGCAGAAGAAAACAATTGATTTGAGCTGAGTGAATGCCGCGGTAGCTTTGATCGTTCCAAAGGAACACTCTTGGTCGCCTTGCTTGTGAGAGCGTAGAGCGGCTTGACAATCTTGCTGTAGTTGGAGATGAAGCGACGGTAGTAGTTGGCGAAACCACAAAACACTTGGACGTCGTGGACTGACTTTGGTTGAGGCCAATTGATGATGGCGTTGACCTTGACGGGGTCCATTGCAATGCCGGTGGGAGACACGACATAACCAAGAAATTCGACCGTGTCGACGTCGAAGACGCATTTTTCCGCTTTGACGAAGAGATTGTGCTCGTCGAGAACCTTGAGAACTGATAGAACATGTTCAGTGTGCTCGTCCTGCGTTTGGGAGTAGATGAGGATGTCATCAAGATAGCAGACGGCGAATTTGTCGAGGAAAGGTTGAAGCACAGTGTTCATCAACGTCTGGAAAGAAGCGGGAGCGTTGGTAAGTCCAAAAGGCATAACGTTGTACTCGTAGTGCCCGTAACGAGTCTTGAATGCGGTCTTCCATTCATCTCCCGGCGCAATACGCAGTAAGTTGTATGCGCCGCGGAGGTCAAGCTTGGTGAAAATCTTTGCATGGTGCAATTGATCCAAGGTTTCAGAGATGAGAGGAAGAGGAGCCCGATTCTTGACGGTGATGGCATTGAGGCCGCGATAGTCGATACAGAGACGCAGAGACCCGTCCTTCTTTTTGACAAAAAGGGCAGATGCGCCAGCTGGACTTTCGGAAACAGAGATATTGCCGAGCTTGAGCTGTTCGTCCAAGTATTCCTTGAGGATTTTCAGTTCCTCTGCACTCATA
>NW_024468027.1:0-25081 GCF_002105105.1 Protomyces lactucae-debilis
ATCTTGAAGCAAGTCAGCGCAGTACATGAGCGCATATCGTTGAGCAGCAGGCTTTTGTGGTTTTACATCGACAGGCTTGACCTCAGGTGCAATCTTGTCCAGTCGAACCACTGAAGGCGTCTGAGTCTTGTGCTGATTGCTTGAATTGATTCCAGCCTGGGCAACCAAATCAGAAGGCCTCGCAGCGCGCTTGGCGCCTTGAACAGGCGTTGCTGTCAACTCATCCTCATCACTGCTCAAGCCAGGGATTACAAGGCGCTTTCGTTTTCTATGCCCAGACGTGCTCGAAGTAGAGGGCGTTCTTGCAGAGCTAAGCAGAGACTGTAGATGAGGATTCACTATAGCGGGTCTTGGCGCGTTATCAGCAGCTGCAGGCTTGATGTCGTTTGAGGGAGCTTGAGCATTTGTGGCAGGCGACAGAGGTTGACTAGAGCCAGCATTATTCAAGCGAGCGACTGGCTTGCTAGTCCAGATACGAGCTTCTTCAGCCGACATGCAAGATGGACGGCGCAGCCAACAGCCTGAGTCTTCTGGGAGTGCTCAAGTCAGGTCAAGCTAGTGTGAACTTGTGAAGTGAAGTGAAGTGAAGTGAAGTGAAGTGAAGTGAAGTGAAGTGAAGTGTGGAGTTCCGGAACGACAGCAACCATCAACGGTTACAATCACAAAGGCCTTCTGCTGCCATGGAGCAGGGAGCGAGCCATGAAGGCAAAGGCATGCAAGAGGCAGCCGCTAGAAAGGCCGATGGCAAAAAACGCAAGAAAGTCAATCACGGTATAACACCTGTATGCTGCAGCGCCAAGCTAACTTGCAGCATGCGTTTACTGTCGGCGCTCGCACATGACTTGTGATGCTGGTAGACCGTGTTCTCGATGCGTCAAACGCAATATCGGCCATCTATGCTATGATGAGGCGCGGCCTGCCAAAACGAGCAAGATGCGTGCAGATTCATCAACAAGTCCTCCACACAGCATCAAGAGTCCTGAGCCTGCAATGCCCAAATTGGAGCGCGCTGTCTCTAGTGAGTTGATGCGCCCACCGACTGCTCCGATCTCATATGCAAATGCTGCGCTAGATACACCGGTGTTTCCATCACAAAGTGTCCTACCCGCCAATCTGGATAAGTCATTCACAAGCGACTTCAGCATGCTCTATGATCCGAGCCTATTCAGTGTTGGCTTTCAGAACCAGCCGCACTATGCTCAGTTTGCATCAGAGCAAGCTACCAGTGAATTTCTCGTGCTCTCAGACTTTCTCAACATCATGGGTAGTCCTACCATACGGCCAGCGAGTCCGCCCGTACCTGTTCCGATACTCCCTTCCGAGGCAAAAGAGGAGGCCGAGTCTCGCGTTCCCTCAAGGCAGCACTCACGCGCAAACAGTGTCACGGCACCCAACTCTCAAAATCCTTCAAAGCCAGGCTCTGTCAATGGCATCTCCGAATCTGCCCAGGAAAAGTTCTTCTTGACTGCAGCGGATCCAAATCCTGAGAGTGCAGAAGATCGCCTCAAAAGTGTCATCAATGCAAAAGTGGAAGCTGGACTCATGAAACCATTCAACTATGTTCGAGGGTACGCCCGGCTGCAAAAGTACATGGACGCCAACATGTCTGCAGAGTCGAAGCAACGCATTCTCGCGCCTCTTTCAACATTCAGACCAGCATTTCGTGCCATTGCCAAGCGTTTGACGGATGTCGACCTCATTCTTGTGGAAGAAGCCTTTGAGCGATTACTCCTCGACTATGATCGCGTCTTCACCAGCATCAGCGTACCGGCCTGTCTCTGGCGCCGTACGGGCGAAATTTTTCGTGGCAACAAGGAATTTGCAGCGCTACTCAACATTCCAGCAGAACATCTGCGAGACGGCAAGCTGGCCATCACTGAACTCATGGCTGAGGATTCTGCCGTCAACTATTGGGAAAAGTATGGCAATATTGCGTTTGACGGCGCCCAAAAGGCAGTCTTGACGAGTTGTTTGCTACAACTCCAGCGTGGTGATGGTGTCGTCAGCTGCTGCTTTTCATTTACAATCAAGCGTGATCGATACAATATTCCAAGTTGTATTGTTGGCAACTTCATTCCAGTCAAGCTAGGTTGAATGCGACCCGTTTACGTGGTAGTCCGGGTGCAGGCGAAACACTTCGCTTGAGAGGAATGAGTGGGGCAGGTGGTCTTTCCCCAGCCAGAAACAGCGGTGGTCCGGCAAGGGTAAGCTCTTGCTTTTTCAGTGGCAAAAACTGTGGATGCTGCACAGCTGCTCTAATCACCTCATCATCCGTGACTTGCTTCTCGAGTGGCTGTGCGACTGAATCACGTCGTCGCGTCATGGCTTCCTCCACCGTGCCGTGCAGCACCAGTGTCTCTACAAAGACTTCGCGAGTCTGTCCAATACGATGCGCACGCTTGATGGCCTGTGATTCGATTGCTCTCGACCAGACTTGCTGCACAAAATAGATGCGCGTTGCTGCAGACAGATGCAGACCATGCGCTGCGAGTCGCAAGTCCATGACAATGACACGGACGTGTGGCTGCGTATTGAAAGTCAAGACGTACTGGGATTTGAGATGAGAGGGCAAGCGAGAGGCATAGATTAGATGTGGGATGTGCAAGAGCTCCAGTGCTTCGGCAATGTGGTAGCTGTGGTCGACAAAATCAGAAAATACAATAATCTTGTCTGTCTCAGCGTACTGCAAGATTTGCTGCAGCAGGTAGTTGAGCTTGGCAGAACTCGTCGCCACAATTTTGAGTTGAGAAAGGCGTGAGGCATGCAAGATTGCTGGATTGACATTTGCGTTTTTTGCCTCCTTGGCTGGTGAGCTCAACTTCTTCATGTCTCTCGTATCCTCCTTTTCCTTCTTCTTCATGGCTTGTCGCTTCTTGGCTGCATTGCGCTTAATCATGGCTGCGATGAGATGTCCTTCGAGGTGATCATCTGGAGTTTGGTATAATGGCAGCTTTAACGCCTCATTCGCAGCCCATTGAGCCAGCGCAAGTGCTGACCCTCCAACAAGTCTTGGCATATTTGGAGTCAGCCAGTACTCTTGAAGAGACTCGGACAAGTCAGCATTCAACGTGTATCCAAGCTCGTGGGTCGTCGACATGGCCTGCCAGGCCGACGATTCTAGTGCTTGTTGTAAGACGGCTACTGACTGCTGCAGTAGAGTAGTATCACTTAGACTGAAGGTTTTGGTCCGAAGCGCTTCGTGGGCCACATTGCGTGCAGAGATGACATCCTTTGCTGGAGTTCCTGTCCACCAAAAGGTAGAAATGAGCAGATTACGCACCAAAGCAGCCAATGCAGTCGATTGCGACTTGTGGAAAAAGTAGTCTTGGTCGATGCGTTGAGACGTCACTGCGTTGATGGCAATAAGAGCATTGAAAATGTTGAGTGACAAGGCAGTCTCTGGACTTGGGTCGAGGTAGACTACTTTTCGCCTCAGCGGTGGCAAAACGACGTCCATTGTCATGTCAGCTTGCCGATTTCGAATGACAATCGCCTCCAAGAGGCTGCGTATACATTGCGTAGCACCTGGTCTCCTGTCCAGAAAAGGTTTTGCTATCGCTCTTCGCCACTGCTGCTTGTCGAATGCTTGGAGCTTCAGGAAGTCGCAGAGCGTAACGCTCAGATTTTCGAGGTCGATGCGCTCGCTCTGAAATTCTGTTCCGTCTGCGAGTCCACCGACCAAGCCGCGTGATGGTGTACCGGAAACGACCCAACGTCGTTCGACACTAAGCTGTGAGGCAAAACGGACAGCTTTTGAGTGTTGACTTGACATGGTGTGACCTTCATCCACCATGAGACGCAGCCAATGCAATTGAGTCAATGGCGAAGTATAACCTGGCGTCTTGGGGCATGTGCAAATTACTTGTCGTGTTGCTTTCGCATACGAGCACCGGCAGTGCTGTACTTGAGCATGCTGTCGTTCTTCCTGAGAGAATCGAGTGTGCGAGATGAGCACCAAATCATACTGGAGCAACTCTTTTGGGTCTGGTGTGGGTGCAGCAAGCTTGTTGGCAGCAAGAACAAGCACTTGGAGGAAGTCGTGCTCAACGTGCTTCCGAATCTCATGTTGCCATTGACTGACCAAGCTATCGGGAACAACGATCAAACTGCAGTGGGAAAGCCAGACGCGGGACCACGGCCGTTCGTCGACGTCTTGGCTTCTTGCTCGTGTACGAAGGGCTGGTGGAGGACTCAAAAATGACTGTCTATACTGACAGAGAACTGGCTCCAGGTGAGGGTACGCTTGGAGAAAGAAGCGAGTAGGAATATGTGCTTCTTGTGCAACCTGCGCACAGCGTTCCTGCAACGATCTACCCACTGACGACCGGTGCCGTGAATGCTCAGGGGGGAGGCGATAAGTCGTATGTGGCAACAGTGCCGGGTTTGCTGGCAAAGTATCGAGACTCGCGAGCATGAGCGCGAGACACTCACACGTCTTGCCAGTTCCCATCTCTTCGCCGAGGATACCTCCAGTCGGAGCCACGTAGCTTGAACTTGTCTTCCAAAACTTGCATGCTTCTTGATCAAAGAAGACGTTATTCAAGGGCACAAGTCGAGGATCCAGAATTGTTTCTGGGTACAGCTCATGTCGTAGCATCCTGCACACTGTGCGGACTTGGTAGGCATAGAGGTCCGATGCAAGACCTGGTATGGCATGATGCAAGACTCTGTCAAAGACAATCTGATCTCGAGGCGTGCACTTGGGTAAGTCTAGCGTTGGCGAGGGAATACTGCTGTACAACGTGGACAGCGCAGCCTTGTCAGTCGGCAACAGCGCTGTATGTGGAGCCTCCATCGTCCAGGCATCGCGCGAAGCATTGGCCTCATTCAAGAGTCTGCGAAAGGAGGATCGATGCAACGGCCTGAGCTGTAGTTGCCTGGGATGCACATCCTCACAAGATACATAGACCCTCACGAGGATACGTCTCCCAAAAAGCTTATAAGTGAGCTTTACAAGATTGTCTTCAGCGAGCAGCTCGAGCCAGCGATGCTGCTGCGGAAACCCACCAGAGGGCAGCCAGCGGAACCCATCCGGTGCTTTGGGCTCTTCCGCTGGGAAGCGCCAGGTCAAGTCTCCAGCTATAGAACCTAGCGGTGCCCAGCGCTGGTCGTTGAGGGACCGCATACAAAGAGAAAGGTGTAGTCTCTCTAGAGAAAAGTAAAATCGGCGCACAAAAGACGACTATGACTTGACGATAGAGCTTGCCTGCAACGCCAACAGCATCTCTGTCCTGTCTGCCAACACGCGCGCCGCTTCAGTGTAGGTAAGCCACATCCGAGTCCGCTTGTCACGCTCAGGCCAGTCGTCAGAGATACATCTCGGCGACACTTCAAAGTAGCGATATTCGGCGCGCGAGATGGCCTTGCCTGGTATAACATCCAGACCCTTGTAACGGTCGCCTGAAGAAGCTTCGGAAGTGAAGGCTGGCACTTTTGGTGGGCGTGGATCCTTAGCCTGTATCAAGAAGCGAGTGACCTGTGCTCTGTAGAGATTAGCAACGACCATAGCAATAGATGAACTCACACGACGCCAGCTTCCTCCCAACACTCGCGCAGGGCCGCTTCTTCTACAGTTTCGTGGTCTTCCCAGCCGCCCTTGGGCAAGACAATCTTGTTTGGATGGCGCGAGCTGCTGATGCAAAGCACATACTTGCCCAGAGGCTCGCAAGGGTGAGAGATTTCGTTGGAAAGGACTATGACGCCGGCTACGAGTCGTGCGCCTTCGGGAGAGTATCGGTCTTTGACACTGATGCGGTGTCCGTTGACTGGCTTCAGAGGCGAAGCAGGGTATGCGCTCTGCTTGATGAGTCGTGTCGACATGCCAGCGATGAGGCGAGCTTGAAGGCGGAGAGGGAATGTGCGTGTCGTGTGATGGCTTTTCGGGCTATGTGCTAAAGGTCGCCCATGTTGCTGGATGAGATGAGTGAGAGTTGAGGCTTGGTCCTGCTATAGGCCCGGGTGCGCGGCTGGATTGCTGCTGGAGGTGCAGGGACAAAGAAGAGTTTGAGGTAGGAAAGTGCTGGTCGTGGTGTTGCAGTCTGCTGCTTTGTGTCGCGCGACAACTCACAGCGGGAGACGGCCAGGACCATGACCACCCAGACTGGGCCAGACAGATCCAGGGTAATACGGTGATGCTCTTCCAAGGCGAGCCTGTGGACTTTGTGGAGTACTCTGGCTCAAATCAAGCTCGATGCGGTACTTGGCTCTAGATCTGCTGCCATAGGCTGACGTCCAAGGATACTGTGGTCGGCAAGACACGTCACATACTTTTGGCGCCTGGGCTCACTCCCTGACGGTGCATGGCTACAAGAAGATGATTGACCATGGCTGGCGCAGATCCGGCTGCTACATCTACAAGCCAAATTTGGTGCAGTCGTGCTGCCAGCTCTATACCATTAAATTGAATGCCCATGCTTTCAAGGCCAACAAGCAGCAGCGTGCTGCAGTGCGCAAGTTTCATGACTTTGTTCTTAAATCAAGCCAGCCATGCAAGACTATGGAGGAATATCTCGCCTCTACCGACGCTTCATCACGATTCTCTGCCGACCTGGAGCCAGCTCAATTTACAGATGAGAAGTTTGCGCTGTACAAGAAGTATCAAATGGCAATTCATGGCGACAAAGAGTCGGAGCTGCAACCAAGTAGCTTCAAAAGATTCTTGTGTGACACGCCTCTTGAAGGCCCAAACAGATTTGGTTCTTTCCACCAGATGTATCGCTTGGATGGCAAGCTGATTGCCGTGGCGGTCCTCGACTTGCTCCCGGGGTGCGTTTCGTCAGTCTACTTCCTTTATGATCCAGACTATCGATCGTTGAGCCTCGGAAGAGTATCTGCTTGTCGAGAAGCAATCATGAGCAAAGCTGAGCCATTTGGCGAGTATTACATGGGCTATTTTATACCCGACTGCGTCAAAATGAAGTACAAGGGTGAATACGCTCCTTCCTTTCTCAAAGATCCAGCAAGCACGCATTGGTATCCTCTTGAGCGGTTCATGGCCAAGTTCAAGCAGGGCGAGGTACTTGTCTCTTTCGATGCAGCACTTGACAAAATGCAAAGCACATACGATAACGTCTGGGAGTCAAAGATGCCGGATGTCATATCTCGCATCCAAGTTATTGAGGTGCTCCAGGGCAACTACGATGTGCTGATCTACGAAGACGGTGGTGTTGTTCCTGTCGCGATGAGCTCACTCAGAAGGAACAAGGCAAAACTCGATAAGCTCATCGAACTTCTGGCAGCAATGGGCAGTGAAATGTTTAGTGAGAGGACAATCATTGTCGCTGTATGATGTTTTGTATGTTTTGTTACCTAAGATCTATACACACTTCACGTCTAAAGCTTTCTGACAAGACAATGCTTGCTTTCAATGGGAATTTTCTGACCAATCCGTCCTTCCATTGTGCTGACCCTCGCAGCACAAGCGCTGAGGATGTACCACAACACGTCGCAGGCCTCGCTATTATTGTCACCCTTGGCGCCCAAGCACCCCTGCACCAAACATCTGGCATGCTGAACGATTGCCAAAAGCTGCTCAGTGAGTCTGGCCTTGCATCGAGTCGCGGAAAAAGCGCAGGCAAGTCAACCCACTCAACAACACGCCTTGCACAGCTGTGAGGATGCTGTCATGCATCGGTCGTCAACATTCAACAAGTACGATGCTGTCTACCTTGCCACAGGGTTCAGCAAGGAGTCACACTGGTGGGCAGATTGTGCAGACCTTCGCGGCACAAGACCTGAGCTTGTACCATCGCATGGCGCAGTCTTAGCGGTACATGCCATCATCAGCGGCCAACCGCCTTCAAATCAAGTATCTGGCATGCTGAGCGATTGCCAAAGGCTGCTCAGCGAGTCTGATCTTCTTGATTTGCTCAAGCTGTACCCTGGTCTGCGCAAGCTGCGTCTCATGGCGGTTCGGCAAGCCACGCTGACCTTCGAGGACAAGCGTGACCTGCGCCGAGTGCTCAAGCTCCATGTGCCTCTCATCCAAGGACCTCACTTCGCTACCACATTCGAGACCCTGGATGATGCCGAAGATGTAAATCCAAGAAGCTCTGGGTCAGCGAAGACGAAGGATGAAGTCAAGGCAATGGTAGTGCGTTGGCCTACTGGCGCCTTGCTCAGCCCTAAGTTGAACAGCGGCGAAACCGCAAGACTCGGGGTCGAGGTCATTCTATAAGGAACAGCTTACTTGACTTGTCCTACCCATATGCTGACCTTGAAGGACAACTCAAGACGAAGTCAGCGTAGGGCATTGCGTCAACCGGTCTCGGCTTTGCAGAGACTCGATCAAGATCGCCATCAAGAAGCAGGGCAGACTTAGCTCGAGTGTGCTCGGATTGATGAACCGAGAAGCTACTCTTGGCTGACCAAATGCCGACAATTCTACTGCTTGATGTGATGGTATCAAAGTAAGGTCGCTGGTATTACCAGAAGGAAACTTGGCCAGTTGAGATCCTTGCGTTTCGTCATAGCATATTGCAGATTGGCCGAGCTCGAAAGCCCCTGATTTCGTTGTCATCTTGATCGAGTCTCTATCACGCCCAGACCGGTCGATGCAATGCCCTACGCTGACTGCGTCTTGAGTTGTCTTTCAAGGTGAGCATATGGGTTGGACAAAGTCAGGTAAGCTGCTCCTTGCAGAATGACCTTGTAACCCAATCTCGCTGTATTGCCGCTGTCCGGCTGAGTGTTGAGCAAGGCGCCTGCAGGCAGGCGCGCGATCATTGCCTCGAATTCATCTCTTCTTCGCTGATAGAGCGCTTGTTAGACCGGATTCGAAATCGAGGTCTCAAACGTCGTTGCGAAGTGATAACTCTTAATCAATGGCACGAGGACTTTCAGCGCTCGGCGCAGGTCTCGCTCGTGCTCAAAGGTCAAGGTGGCTTGCCGAGCGCTCTGAGACGTAGTCTACGCAGAGCAGGGTACAACTTGAGCAGATCAAAAAGGTCAGACTCACTGAGCAGCTTTCGGCAACTATTCAGCAAGCCAGATAGATGATGCATGGGAGGTTGGCCGCTAAGGATGACATGAACAGCTAAGACTGCGACATGTAGTGGCACAAGCTCTGCTCTTGCGTCGCGAAGGTCTGCACAATCTGCCGAGCAGTATGGCTCCTTGCTGAACCCTGTAGCAAGATGGACGGCATCGTACTTGCTGAATGATGACGACCGATTGATGACAGCATCCTCCCAGCTGTGCAAGGCGTGTCTTTGAGCGGGTGGCTAGCTTGCGCTTTCCACGCGACTCGATGTAACCCTGCAGGCAGCATACTCAGGAAGTCTTTCTGGCAGTGCTCTTGCTGGGGCGATGCGCAAGGGCTTCAGCGCCAGAAGGGGTCGCATCGGCGTATCTTTCTCTCAGAGGAGTGCGCGAAGACATCCGTATGTTGCTTCACTCGGGGTCTGCAGGGTTGGAGGCTGTGATGGGAAGCAGCAGGTTGCGTGAAGAGAGATCCTCTTGAAAGCAGCTCTGGACAAGACTGTCACAAAAGACTGAGTCGATCGATCCACAAGGTATTACAACGAATGAGTTTGATGGGAGGTATGCATAGCAGCACACACGACCTTGCTGCCAAGACCTTGTCCTGTCCTAAGCTATAGGATCGAGTATTCATTGAGCATGATCTTCAGCTATGACGTCTGCTCGTCAGCGTCATCTCTCTAGCACGAGGTGCGGCTGCTGCCAACCTAAGTACGATCTTGGTGTGCATACTGAGGACGTTGACTGCAGTCTCGTTGGCCTGCTGGAGGCGATGATACCCAAGCGAGCATACGGGTGCGAAGGCTAGACGTCCATGGCCTGATCCGGCAAGCAAGCTGGCACTGGTGCGCTGGTCTTTGTCTTTGCACTGTCACTGCCTTACCAAGAATCCTTCGTTGACGATCCTGATCAATGTTCGCGGTGGCAAGACGCATCGCACAGCCCACGAGCCATTACAAGCACAGAAGGCGCAAGTCGATGACTTCGAGCTGCAGCAGGCCGTCAAGTGGCAGGCGATTAGTCCGGTCTGACAGAGCATCAAAAGGATGAGCCTCGGTGATACGCATTTAGCTGGACATATAGCTTGACAAACTACTTAGTTAGCTAGAAAACTGGCATCAAAGCTACAGAAGTGTTTGCTCTTGGGCGTCAACGAGGATCCTGACTATTTCCCTGGGCGGTAGACCTTTGTCATGGCTCTCAAAGCGTTTCTTCTTCGCAACTTGACTAACAAGCCTGGTATATTGGGTGATGGACCGCAAAGCGTTTGTCCGAGCATCGTCGCTGCCTCAAGATTGACGGCACAAGCATAGCATACAAGACGTACGCATCTGGCAAGGGCACGCCAGTGAAGCAGCAAGTGGGCTCAAGCAAGGTGCTCGCCTCGCGGCTGGTCTTGGAAGTGACCACCATCGCCAGGGTGCTTAAGTTGTGCGGTAGCAATAACAGTCTGCGCAAGCAATAGCTTGCCTGCTATACAACCAGCGTGCTAGCTATTGCTTTCGCAGACTGCTGCTATGATCATGAATAGTCGTAGACTAAAGCGATGAGTACGGTTCACTGAATTTTCCTTTCTCGCTCGATCGCCGCGGGAGGATCTGATGTCAGCGGGACGAACAGATCTACCCAGCGCTTGCCAGGACCTTGCCTTCTCTTCAGAGTATCGACATCTGACAAAGAGGGTAGGCCATGGGTGTACGGCAATGGCGCCTGCTCAGGCCCTTCTCCGGCATGCGCAATGATCTGTTGCTGCGAAGACCGTGGTATATCAGCGACTGGGTAGGCAAGGAAGATGTGTACAAAGATGCGGCCACCATCTACAAGGTCCTTTCTGGTACAGTGCGCATTTTCTTCATCAATCTGTTACCTGCACTGGCCTACTCGCTCGATATGTTCTATCGCACGGGCGATCTATGGAGCACAAACGAGGTCCTGCTCGCATCAGCTATACCGGCTTGCTTCTTTGCCATCTTCTCGTGCCAGCCACTGACTATCGTTGGCGTGACAGGACTGATTGATCTTTTTGGCTACACGACATACAACATTGTCACCGTGCGGTATGGTGTACCGTATCTTGAATTTATGGCCTGGGTCGGTATCTGGAGCGCCTTGATGCACTTTGCCATCGCCATCTTCAACTGGTGCGACTACATGAAGTACGTGACAGACTTCAGCAGTCAAGCATTCGGAATGTACGTCGGCATCATCTATATCCTCAAGGGTATTGAGCTCATTGTCGAGGAGTTCCATGGCGAAGGCACATCCCTTGCGAATGGCTACTTGAGCTGTCTTGTCGCTTTGCTCTACTTTGCCCTGACCTGGGCCACAACTTGGCTTGGCAGTAGCCAGTACATGCACAGATACATCCGCTCACTCTGCACAGATTACTCGCTCATCATCTGGACCATCTTTTTTGCTGGCTTCGTCCACATCCCTGGCGATCTGTCTAACGTCAATATTCGCAAGTACCCAATCAGCCAAGCATATGCACCTTCAGTGCAGCGCAATTGGTTTCTTCACTTTTGGACTATTGACGTCAAGTGGTGGTTCATTGCCATCCCCTTTGCGGCTCTAGTCACAGCCTTGTTTTACTACGACCACAATGTCTCATCGCTCATGGCGCAAGCCCGTCAATATCCTCTGAGGAAACATGCTGGCTTTCACTGGGATTTCTTCCTGCTTGGTATCACGACGCTCGTCGCTGGCTTCATCGGCATTCCATACCCAAACGGACTTGTACCGCAAGCACCAGTGCATACAGATTCGTGCGCCATGGTGGAATACCCCAAGGGAGAACTCGAGGATGGCGAGAAGAAGAAGGGACCTCGCATAACGCGGATTTTGGAACAAAGGTGGACCCATTTTGGGATGGGCTTGCTCCTCTTTGGCATGATGACACGACCTATGCTTGTGGTTTTATCGACTGTTCCGCGTGCAGTCTTTGCAGGAGTCTTCATCACTGTTGGCTGGTCATCCATCGAGACGAACCCAGTGACGATCAGAACACTGGGCTTCCTGCATTCTCCAGTCAGGACGGTAACACAGCGTAGACGGGCGACGCTCTACTTTTTGCTTCTGCAGTGGGTCACTATTGGCGCAGAGGTGGCCATCTCACAGACCATTGCAGCGATTGGCTTTCCCGTCATTATCCTGCTGCTAATTCCACTTCGCTGGACATGGATGCTACGTTGGTTTACGCACGAGGAGCTAGCTGAACTGGATGTGCCTACCGCTGAAGCAGATGTCGTGCTCATGTCTCTGGGCGGTGCACCAGATATTGCCGCACGCACACGGCCATTGGGTTCGGAGCAAGGGAAGGACGGGTGTGCCTCTGCGAGTGGATCGACCCTCCATATGGACCCGCTGCCCATCACCAAGGACAGAGCAGGGAAGTCGAGCTGGTGTGCAAGTGCAAGTGGTGCTGCGCCTGGGCTGGTGGCAACTGCCGACACAAAACTGCGCAACTGACCAGCTACAGACGGCGACCGCCTACTCAGCCTCCGGGAGACGGGCCTCGACAGTGGCACGGGCGGGCCTGCTGTGCTCAAGCTGCGCCTGACAGGGGACTATATAGACTGGACATGAACAAACACATACTTAATGCTAACGCCCTTTGCCGCTCTTCAGTAGTCACCATGTTCATGCCCGCCACACCTCAACGAACACTTTCCTCCTGCTCGACGGCATCCACCACCTCTGTAGACAGTGCAGCCTCCACTAGCTGGTTGCGACGCAAACCGGCCGCTATGCAGATTGACTTGTCTAGCCTCTCGGGCATCAGGGAACCAGCAAGCGCAACCAACACACTCATCCTGACGAACCTCCCGGCAGATGTCTTCAACGCCACATCGCTCGCACAACTGCGTGAGGTGATTGAGCAGGCATGCGAAGCGCCGCAGGCCATCCGGCATTGGATTCCGCTCAAGTCCTTTACGCGCATTGTCATTTCCTTCGCCACGGTCGACCTGGCGCGCAATCTTCGGGCCAGTCTACAAGAGACTGTCGTTTCTGGCCGTCAAATACGCATCTTTTACGCGCCAAACATGGATGTCTGCGTGACGAACCGGCTCGAGGTACCGCCGCTTGAGCGCAATTGGCTCATCTCACCGCCGGGCAGTCCGCCTGTTGGCTGGCAGTCTGCACGCGAAGATCCACCCAATGTCGATGCATTCGGGCCTGCATTACGGGAGAAGCTAGAGAGACTACCACTGATGGTTGCTCAAGCAGACTCGCCTGCAACCTCGGACTGGGAGCCTGAACCCTTGTCGAGGCGGCGGAGCGTCACGCTACTAGAAGAAAGCAAGGATGGCCCGGGGATTGTGGTTCACATGGAGGAACAAGATGCACAGCTAGAGCAACAACGCGAGCACGAGGAAAGTATGCGTCGGACTATGTTGCATACGGCGCGACCGCCTTACTGAAAGGGTTCGGATATGAGGGGATGTGGTACCGCTTCGCCGTCTTTGTAGACGGCGTCGACGCGGCCACGGACAATAGAGGCTTCATAGCTGTCCTCTAGTTGTACTTTGAAGCGAGGCGTTTGTCCATACATCCATGCCCATGACTGCAGCGACTCGGCTGCCTCGCGAACGTCTGAGATGGCCAAGGCTTCCTTCTCGATCACCGTTTGCGGCGACATACAACCAAACGCATGGCTAGCAGCGAGCATGAACTCGTTGTGGTCAATCTCAAGGTTGGCCACGGGTGAGCGTACGCTCTCTGTGCCGTGTGTCAGATGTATCCGCTTGGCTGATTGTAGGAAGGGACTGACGCTCGCGAGGTCGGCAGACAGCAGCATCGTTCCATGCGCATACGCACGTTCCTTGGCAATCTTGAAGGCCGAGCCAGATACCTTCTTACCAGATAGCAGTAAGTCATGCCTGTCATTGACACATACATCCTTGCCTTTGGCCTCGAGCATCTCGCAGATTGTCTGAATGGCAAAGAGCCGGGTAAAGTCTCGACGCGTTGTCATATAGCAGTAATTGACATTGCCAAGATCATGATAGACTGTGCCTCCTCCACTGTACCGCCGTACAAGGTCCACCTTGTTTTTTGCAAGCAGCTTGGGATCTGTCTCTAGCCATGGATTCTGGTTGCGTCCGACAACGACCGACTTGCGGTTTCTGTAGAGCAAGAGACATGGAAGCTTTGTATGCTGAAAGAGGTGATGTTCATAAGCAAGATTGACATATGGATTTGTAGATGCAGCAATGATACAGCGCGACAGGGGCATAGGGCCCACAGATGTGTCGTCTCTAGTCTACAATTTGGATTCGCCGTCGCGGTAAATGTCGAGGCCCCATCGAGGGTTGACAAATCGATGGGCCTTGTCCAGCTTGGCGAGGGCTGCGAGGTCTTCTTCAGAGAGCTTGACGTCCTGTGCCTGGAAGTTATTGCGGATGCGAGACGGCGTCACTGACTTGGGAATCACACTGGTGCCTCGCGTCAAACCCCATGCAATGAGCACACGACCGGCATCGACACCGTGTTTCTCTGCAATGGACAAGACAGTCTTGTCCTGCAGCAAGTCACTGTCTTGCGAGCCAAGCGGCGAGTAAGCAGTCAAGTGAATGCCCTTTTCCTTGCAGTACTCGAGCAGCTTTGGCTGAGCAAGGTATGGGTGCAGCTCGACCTGGTTTACGGCTGGCGTGATCTTGGCAGACTTGAGGAGCTGCTCAATGCGAGAGGGACAAAAGTTGCTGATGCCAATGTTGCGAACGAGGCCGCTTTCCACAAGCTCCTCCATGGCACGCCAAGTTGGGCTTGGGTCATCGGTCAAGGCCTTGTCGACTGCAGTCTTGCCCGCTTCATTCCTCGGTGCTGGCTTGTCGTTGCCTTGATACTCGAATGCTACGGGCCAGTGCATCAAGTAGAGATCCAGGTAGTCAACTCCAAGCTTGGCGAGAGACTCTTGAACAGCACCCTTGACGTGCTTCGGATCATGGAAGATGTTCCAGAGCTTGGACGTGATCCAGAGGTCTGATCGCTTGAGATTGTTCTCGCGCATGCCAGCCTTGATTCCCTCGCCAACCTCCTGCTCGTTGCCGTAGATCCAGGCTGCATCGATATGTCGATAGCCTGCACCGATTGAGATTCTGACGGCTCTTTGACCTTTCCGGGCTCTGAACGCCAAGTGCCGAACCCGAGCTGAGGCATGGAGCCTGTCCTGAGCTTAATAGATGCCATCTGTACCTTGCAGACTATAAGACTAAGTATAAGTGGTGAGCTGGAGTGTCGTTGCGGGGACACTTTCGAGCGTAGTCAGCAACCACCACAAGACGAGATTGAGTGACATCAGCGATGACGGAGACGCAATCGAGAGGTATAAGATGAGGCGAGAGAAGGGAGAGGATGCTAGACACAGACAACGCTTGCTATGTCCAACATCAAGGATGGACAATTCTCTGCACAAGACATTGGCGACCAGCACCAGTCGTCGACCACGACAGGCCTCGAGAAGGAGATGAAGCCGTCGTCTGAGTCTACCAAGCTAGAATCGCCCGAGGGCATGAGGGAGTACACTCCAGCCAATAAGCTCCACGGACGCTCTGCACTGATAACGGGCGGAGATTCAGGCATTGGACGCGCCGTCGCTGTGCTGTATGCACGCGAGGGATGCCACAAGATATCTATTGTCTATCTGGAGGAGGAACAGGAGGATGCTGAAGAAACGAAGCGCATGGTGGAGAAGGAAGGTGGTACGTGTCTGCTGATGCCTTTTGACTTGACGCACTTTAAGGAAACGAAGCACCTGATTGACAAGCACATGGAGACATATGGCCACCTCAACATCCTGGTCAACAATGCTTCGAAGCAGATTTCATGCAAGCACGTTGCCGACTTGGACCTGGACATGGTTGAGTCGACATTTGCCAGCAACATCTTGCAGATGATTGCCCTGACCAAGTTTGCCGTGCCGCACATGAAGCGCGGCGATGTGATTCTCAACACAACATCAGTGACGGCGTATCGTGGCAGTGGCCAGTTTCTCGACTATGCCGCTACAAAAGGTGCTATTGTCTCGTTCACGCGTGGTCTTGCTAGCCAGTTGACGGGGGAGACTGGGATTCGCGTCAATGCTGTTGCTCCTGGTCCTGTGCACACGCCGTTGCAGCCTGCCTCTCGCCCGGCCGAGCAGATGAGCAGCTTTGGTGAGGGTACGATGTTTGGGCGTCCTGCTCAGCCCTCAGAGATTGCTCCGTCGTATGTGTTTCTGGCGTCTGCTGAAGCCTCGATGTTCACTGGTCAGGTGCTGCACCCGAATGCCGGTGAGATTTTGAACACGTAGCTGGTGTCTAGTTGTCTATAGCAAGCCTGGTTGTGACTGCGTGTTGCCGCTTCTTTCCGGGATAGTTCCGGCCAGCCAATCAGCGTGCAGCAGCAATGATGCCACCAATCAGATTCGCGCTCCCACTCTGTCGCGTCACGGAAAAAGGAAAAACAAAAGAAGACAACTCTGCTCTGCTCCTGTACCATTACAGTCTACTCTACGGCCATGTCCATCCTCCATCGCGCAGTAGCAGCAGCAGGAGCATCTGCCAAAATCACATACGCACGGCAGGCAGCGCACATCCACCTCTTCGACTCCGCCACCTACACCGCCGCCCCAGTCTCGCGCAGGCCGCACTCCTCAGTCTCCCAGGACTTCGATGCCCTTCTCTCTACAAGCTTCACAAGCAAGACACAGGCGAATGCATGCGCAGGAGCAGCTGCAGGAGGAACTATAGCATCGCAAGAGCAGCACATCAAACAGGCGCTCAAGCAAGCCATGGTAGTCGGCAGGAAAGTCGCAGGCATGAATGTTCCTCTGGATCTTGGCGCAAAGGAACTTGCCAGGCTTGGTCTGTTTGGCGGTGCACAGGGCCGCGTCTTTGAGCTCGCCCTATAGCCACTGGCTAGATGACGACAAAGGAGCAGAATCGGCTTCTCTTTATGATGATATTCAACATTGGTTACAACAGCATGGCATCGCGATAGACACACAGCATCATAGACTATAGACGATAGAGCAGCAGTGATAATAATGATCCTTCAGTATTCAGGTTTCCGAGTCCTACGCCAACTTCATGATGCGACGACTTCTTGTACAACACCAACACCAACTTCATGCCATTTGTCAACGACAGCCAAGTCGCAGTCTTTGCAGCCTGGAACTACACGTACCTCTACGAGAATGGCACAGCCTACAGCAACGGCACCATCAGCAATGCGACACAGTGCTACATGCTTCGGCCGCCTTACATGCCCGTCATATTCACCAACGGCACCGTCGCCAACTCGACCGGATGCAGCCAGCCCATCATGCCAATCAAGTCGCATGGACGGACGGGGATAGCCTTTGCCGCGCTCTTCATCCTGCTGGTGCCGTTCTGCATCACTGCGCTTAGACGGCATGGCAAGCGCGCCTACAGCGCAAAATCAAAGCTCTACCCGTACGGCAAGCGTTGGGAATTCTACTGGCAGCTCCTGGCCATTATTTGTGTCATGATTTCCTCCTTTTTTGCTATTGATATCGACCGCGTCGTCGTCCAGTCTGGTGGATTCGGCGCCTACTGTCTGTTCTGGTCAGCTCAACTACCCGTCACTCTTGCTGCCATTTGGGAGATGTCTCGTAATTGGGCGCAAGTCGAAGCCGACAGATATATCGCCGACCGGCCAGAGATGCCACTCAACAAGCACAATGACAGCCTAGCGGTCAAGTTTCAATTTTGGGTGCCGCTTCTCTTTTATGCACTCGATCTCTTGGCCTTGTTCCTCATCGCTCTACGACCCTGGGGCGGAGTTATTCGAGGCAATGTCGCTGAAGCAACAGATGGACGCTTCAAGTCTGGTGCGTGGTTCTCCCTCTTGGCCTACTTTGTCATTCTCACTTTGCACCTGATCGCAACCTTTTCGTACAGGCCGGCAGCCGGCTTACACGCCTGGTGTGTTGTGCTTTGCATGGTCCTTATTTTACCTCGTCTCTTCTACACCATTCTGCAAATGAACGACTACAACATCTCTCCCTTCAATCCGAACGTCAACGCCTTGTACACGAGTCTGCTGGGATATCTACCGCTGCTCGCTGTCTTCATCGTGATGAATGTGCGTGGCCTTCTCATGCAAAACATCGACAAGACGATGCTGCAGCAGAAGCAGGCAAAGGAAAAGGAATGGCAGCGACAGTTCAACGCAACGGGCAATGGCACAACCATTGCATCAGGTAGCACGCATGGTGGCATGCTCCGGAGCGATGCACCGGCGCCTTGGCTCGGAACGTGTCCGGCAAAGCAGGATCACGAGCTCAAGACGTTTTCCTATGTCGTGGAACGGAAGGAGTCGACTCCGTCCTTTTTGCCGTAGTAGATAGTTTGTACTTTAGCGGCTTTTGTCAATGTACATTGTACAGTATTCGATTCCAGGGGCTTCATCTTGGAGACGACTTCCCGTCTGCCGACTCTTAAACACCGCATCATGCCATCCCTCATGCCATCGACATGCAAGCGTCGCCACTAATCAAGCTCTCAAGTGATGTGCGTCTGCGTATATTGAGCCAGGTGCCTGTCTCCCAGCTAGCTGCTCTGCAGCCGCTTGCTCGCTTCCTGCATGCCGACATTGCCCATCTATGGACGACGCGTGCATTCGCTGAGGTTTATCTCGACCGCGTTCTGACACGTCTTCGGGAAGAACATGCAGAGGTTGTGTGCTGGCATGTACAGGCATCAGGCTGTGATACGCAGGAGAGGGCAGCTCAGGTAGGCCACCTCTTGCAGCTGCTCCACTTAATGCGCTGGCTACACGCCTGTCGCGAACAACTCGGCAGGCCTGCTATGATGGATCCAGCGCCTCTTGGAACAGTAGTGCTTGCAATCAAGGCAAGCCGCCGTCTCAGTCACGATCATACGCAGATGCATCCCGAAGGACTTGCTCTCATCAAGGAAGTGTACAAACGCGTGCGCAGTGCACGCAGGAAGCGGTCTGGTCTCTGGTCGCCGGATGTGCAAAAGCTGCTGTACCCCGGGACCTCTCTTGCTCTGTAGCCAGAGACTGCTCTCTACATGTCCATGCTCGCTATGGCCTCCCTCCAGCACATGCATCCTCCTCAAGACGGGCCCCCGGCAGTGGCGACTTTTGCCCTGAAGGAGCCCCGAGGAAATCTTGGAAAAGCCAAGACATCCCAACACACATCAAAGCGCACACCCTCCCGGCAGCGGCCCTCACCAGAGACAACCAGGCGACGGTCAGGTCCGTCATGGCACGCTACTTCTCCATACCGTACACAAAAACACCGAAGCGCAAATACTTTTGGGGCCCGGTCACTGCAAGTATCGACTGGTGCGAGGAGAACTACGTCGTCTCGCGGTACATCGCAGAGTTCTGCAATACAACGACCAATGCCATCTTCATCATCCTGGCATCCATCGCCATACGCAACGCTATCCGCTGGCACTATGAGCGACGCATTTTGTTGACCTCGGTCGGCTTTCTCACCGTCGGTCTCGGCTCTTGGCTCTTCCACATGACACTCAAGTACGAGTTTCAGCTTCTGGATGAGCTGCCTATGATCTGGACAACGCTGATTATGTTCTGGGGCATCTTTGACTACGGACTTTCGCGCGCCTATTCGCTGTTGCTTGCGGCGGGGACAACCTTGCTTGGCGCCGGTGTCACTTGGTACTACCTCGTCAACAAGAACCCAGTCTTCCATGAGTTTGCTTATGGTCTCATCACTGCCGCTGTACTCTTGCGCTCCTGGTATCTCGTCCACAAGCGCGTCGACAAGGAAGACTTTGAAGCTCGGGACGACCTCAAGTACTCGGCAACTTGGGGCGCCGTTACTTTTTTGACTGGGTTTGCTCTTTGGGGTATAGACCGCGGCCAGTGCTCCAACTTGACCCACGCAAAGCATGTGATTGGTATGCCATGGGGTTTCCTGCTCGAGCTGCATGGCTGGTGGCATTTGCTGACAGGAACGGGCGTTGCGCTGTACATTGTCTTCCTTACACAGCTGCGTCTTCACCTTACGGGCCGCCAGGATGAGTTTGAGATTCGCTATGTCTTGCGCTTCTGGCCTGTCCTCGAGCGCAAGCATGAACGCCTGTTGCGTGATTGATTCAGGGTCGGCGAAACAAACGGGCGAATTTGTTGCGCCGCTTGGGTGGATGGAGAAGACGCTGCAGGCTGAGGCAGACATTATCTGCGCTGCGCAAGATCTGACGAAGGTCGGCGAGGAGCTGATGTGCTTGCTGTCGTATAGAGAGGCCTTTGCTGTGGGAGACTGCGTTGTAGACGAGGAGCTTTTGCATACCATAGGACGCGACAAGTGCGGAGACGGCCCAGAGGCTGTTCCACCCATATGTATACCTAATGATAAAGGACAAGAGGGCGAGCATTTGTAGCTTAGCTGGTCTGGTTGGCGGTCGCTGGTTGTGCGCATCCTCGCGACTTTATAAGCCAACGCGACCACACTTCACCAGCCATTTCTGTACACTGCTACGCCGTCGCATGGTCGATAGGCAAGACCTGGCTGCAGATATCCAGGCATGGGAGATCCATCAGGACCCGCTGACAGCTGAATCGCTTCTCGAACGCCTATTCGATGCAGCGGCCGCAACTTTCCACGACCCTGCGATCTTGCGCTCCATAGTCCTCGTCCTTGGCGCGCTAAGGCGATACGACGAATGTGTTTTAGCTATGCGAGCATATCTACAGATTTGCCTGCATGCTTACAAGACGTCTGGCTCTGTTGATGCGCAGCTCCTTGCAACCACACACCATGCAGTAACCTTTCTCGGACGAGCTGCTCGCGAGGATCTCCCAAAAGCAGAGATGGCACTTGAGTTTGCTCAAACGGTACAAGCTGTTGTCAAGGATGTGCATGTGCTGGGCAGGGCTACATTTCTCTTGTGCCTGCAAGGTCGCAAGCCATGGAGCGAGTGCATCTCTCTCCTCTCCCCCTCGTGTGAGCTTGCTCTTGCTCATATTGCCCTAGGCTGCAGGCAGAAAGCGCTTGGGGTCATCAAAGAGCTCCTCAAGCATTCAAACAACCAAGTCTTGCTGATACTCGGCAACTTGCTATGCGCAGAAGAGCAATATGACCGCGCCGCCAAAGCCTTTGCACAAGTCACCTCCGGCGAGACACTTTCGCAAAAGCGTCAAGTTATATTTGCACAGCTTGCCTTGGTAGATCTTGTCGCTCAGCTCGACGGTCCTGATGCAGCACTCGCCAAAGCGAAGGACGTCTTTGTCACATTTACGCAGCTCTTTGGCGCACAACAAACGACGCCAAGCATACCCGTTATTGTAGAGCCGTCGAGGGATCCGCCACGGTCTCAGCCTGCCAGCAATCACCGCAGCTCGAGTTTTCATCTCGGTGCATTGCGATCACAACCTTCCTTGCTGCTGCGCAAGTCAGCTTCCAGTCGATCGCTTGTACAGCGGCATCGCCACGTCTCAGCACCTGTTCAATTACAAGAGCTCTTGAATGCTGTTGAAGAACCTCGAGAGGAATCACCGCTAGCAACACAGCAAAGAGAAATAAACGAGCTGATTGCGTCGTGTTGGCTACGAGTAGCGCGCTACGCAGCGGAGGTCGACGAGCGAGGTGATGCCCTCCAGGCGTTGTCTGAAGCGCAAACCATTTCTGGTGCCACTTCTCAAGTCTTGCTCGCTCAGTGTCGCCTCAACATCAAGCTCGGCAATGCTTCACCGGCACAAATAGAGTCTCGCTTTGAAGTCTTGTTGCAGAGAGATGATGGCGATGAGCATGCTTCGCTCGCCTATGCTACGTACTTGATGGACCGCACAGAACCGGCTTATGCCCGTGCTTACGACCTGCTCGCGCCTTGGACAAGCTATAAACAAACGCTCGACGCACAATTATGGCTCAAATTTGGGCAGCTGTGTGAAGCACGTCATGAAACGGAACGCGCACAGGAGGCTTACTGGAGAGCGCTCGAGCTTGCAGAAGTGGAGGGCGTCTTGCCCTGGACTGAGTTACTCTCGGCATGTGCGTACTGACAAGTGTGCCTGTCTACATCCACGAACGCTCTAGGTTGACCAGCTTTGGCGGTGAGGCTGCGATGCTGTCGGCCCATGATGCAGATTGTCCGATGCTCCCGGTCATCAGGAGGCCCTGCGTAGACTTGTATGTTGTAGTCATCCAAAACGTGGAAGTGATTGTCATGAAGTTCTCCTGTCCACCCGTCTTTGCATCATAACCACTTGTTCTTCTCGAGGTGTACATCTCCTCATAACACTTTATGATAGTTTTTCTTGCATCCTCACGCTGAGAAGGCTCCTTGAATGTGTCTGCGGAGTTGACTTCCGTGAGTGAGTCGAGCACGCGTTCGTAGAAAAGGTCTATCAGCCTAGTAGATGGCATATGTCGCACGCAGCTGCCACGTCTTGAGCATGATTGAAATCATTCAGTATCGAAAAAAACAGTCTATCCATCAGTCTGAGGCTGCAATGCTGTAGACAAAGGAGACCTTACTTGTGGATCGAGTAGCGATTGCCAAGATTTGGATGTGAAGATGGATACTGGACCGAAGGTTGTGCAAAGGTCAATGCACCACTAGCTTCCACGTAAGGGATAAAGGAGCTTCCTTGGTGAGATGGTCGACAGCGACCAAAATTGAGTCATAGTCGTTGTCAAAAGAAGCCTGGTAGTGAAGTCGAGGGAGAGCGCAGACCATGATATATCGGGGATCGGCTTGGGACCTCGCGACGATTATAGCTGGGGAGCGCAAAACACCAGCTCATACCCTGGCAGGCAGTGGATCCTGCAAACACTTGGCATTCCGGCCCTTTGGTCAGCTCGCACCATGGAAGATCATTCTGACATGGTCCTGCAGCTTGCTGTTCTCTCAGCTCAAGATTTGCGCCCACCCGCACCATATAGACTAGGTCTTTGTATCTTGCAACCCTTGAGCGCCACCGGCCGGCGATGAACAGCAACCTTGTCGGCAACAGTCTTTCTTCTCTCAATGCCACGAGCTAGACATGCCAGCGATCAAGAGGCAGTCTATAATGCCGCCCGTCCCGAGCGCAACACGTTGGTGAAACGAAGACCAAGGGTTGCAGCGCATGTTCCGCTAATTGCCGCTCGACCGACTGCAAATCCAAGCGCCGTCGCGGGCGCAGCAGGCATCACTTCAAGCGCCTCGATTGTGCCGACCGCAATTGCTGCGGCCAACAATTGTCTACCAGTGCGGATGATCCTTCCTCAGCTTTGCTGATCACGCCGACCCCGCGAACAGTGATGAGAGTGTTGACAGCGCTAAGAGTGTTCAGTGTTGAAAGTGTTGACAGTGTCGAAATTTGAGAGTGTTGACAGCGATCCAACTTGAATTCGCGACGAACGCGCAGACCATCTGTTGCTGCACGCACTGCAGTCGACTTGCCACAGTCCCAGCATCGTTCTCCATGGTAAAATCGGGCGAGGCCCCTCGGCATAATGAAGTACCACTACCGGTATAAACTCTTGATCGTTCATGCTTGTCTGACTCTAGATTACAAGCAATTCTCCAATCGTGCGCGATATGCTCGTGGTCGACCTTCGTGGTTGTTCCTCTTCCAAGGCAGAGCAGCATCGCCATGATGCGCAGGCCGTGGAGCCTCCTCTGTCTTATTCTCCTGCATATCGCACAGGCACGCCAATTATTTCAAGCTCAGTGGATGTTGGGCTAGGAAGCGATGTCAATGTGTCATCTTCTGGCACAGCAAGATCCCGTCTGGGAATGCAGGTTCAAGATGTCCAGCCTGTGGTAGCACCAGGGAAGGACACACCACTTTCCACTGTTTCCAATGACCCACAAGCATCCCAATCGCTTAAACGCCGCGCTACTGCCCTATCAAAGCCTTCTACGGCATCTGCGAGCCCAAATGAACCTCCTAAAAAGCTGCAGAGAACGGGGAGGGCCAAATCTTCTGGTACCTTCACATGCCTTCAGTCTCCACCGAATGCAGATTCGTCGAATGTGGGGGCTGTCGCCATCAATGAACATGCTCTTCCGGCAACAAAAGCACTGCCCAATATTCATGTCAACGGCGAGACTGTTAGGAAAAACACGAGCCAAGAGGAGTTGTCTCATGCCAGTCATGATAGACAGCAGATAGCGAGACTTGAGGATGCACTCGAACAGACGCAAGAAAGGCTGGCTAGTATCTTGTATGAGCAAAGCAAGAAAACTCAAGCTGATATGGAGCAATTTGAGAGCCGCCTATCAAGATCATATCAACTACAGCTGGAAGAGAAGGAAGCTAGATTGGAAGCACGATACCAAGCATATCAAACACGGTCGCTTCGAGAGTTTGAGCTAAGCTGCTTGCTACCACTGAAGATGCTAACGTTTCTGCGTCCAAGTCGACGTGCAGTGAAACAAGCAAGGGTGTTCAAGAGGATGCATCCACGCAGCTGTCACTCAAGCGACTGACGGCGACAACGGAAGGCCTTGTCCAAGAGCTCGCAACATACAAGATGCATGTTTCAAACCACAGCGAACTAGGAAGGAAGCTTGATCTAAAGCTTCAGGCAGTCACGACGAGAACTTCAGATGCCTCTTTGCAGCGCTTCTTCTCAGATTGTGCGGCAAAATCATTGACGTTGCTGAAAGAGTCACAAACAGAAGCGCTCGAACAACGACTGAAGCGCATTCAACAGGAACTTGCTCGACGCATTGACCAGACAGAAATCAGTCTGCGTGACTTTTGCAAAGGCCTGTCACACGAACTGCAAGAGCAGCCAAATGTGGATTCAAACACGGATGGTTATATACTGAATGTGAACGCTGCTTCGGCAGTGAACCAGATCATTACGGCGGAACTAGCCAAACTGATTCTCCGCGTCGAGTCGGTTGCCACAGAGGCACAAGCGTCACTGGATGCTACGAGCAAGCACGACAATTGGATCAAGAATATGTCAAAAAGTATCGCCTCACACCAACAGACACTCCACGCATTGAAGAGGCACACGAAGAACCATCACAATTTCTTGACTGAGCTGTCAAGGAAGAACAAGACCGCTTAGGGGTTTTTTTTAGGGTTAGGGTTAGGGTTAGGGTTAGGGTTAGGGTTAGGGTTAGGGTTAGGGTTAGGGTTAGGGTTAGGTTAGGGTTAG
>NW_024468029.1:0-7394 GCF_002105105.1 Protomyces lactucae-debilis
AAGCTGGCTCGATTCGAACAGGCTGGCGTTTCAGAAAGCTTGGACTATGAAGAGCCGGTCGTTGAAGAGCATGCCACGACAAGAACGACGCAAGAAGCAGAGCTGGCTCCGTCTATAGACACAAGCGTGGTGAATGACGAGATTGAAGAGGTTGACTAGCATCTAGCATGTACATACGAGTTGAGACTTGACCACAAATATGTCGCGTCCATAAATTCATCGGGCTGGCAGACACCAAGACAGAGCTCATGGCGTATCGCGGTCGCAGAGCAGACGCATCGCAGCTGCTAGCTCATCGCTCGACCACAGGCATCGGCAAGGCATGTCGTGGCGGTAGCTAGTCTCCAGCTAACTTTAGATCAACATGGACAATGTCAGTCTGGACGCAATGCAACCATGGATTGTGACGCGCGTAACCGACTTGCTAGGGTTTGAAGATGAGATTGTGTGCTCGATGGTCACCTCTTACCTTGAAGGCGAGCGCTATGTACGCACATTATGACACGATAGCTTGCTAACGCGGTAGCCAGACAGAAAAGTCTTGGCCGACAGCATCTCTGGATTTCTCGGTGACGGCACAGACCTCTTCACAAGAGAGCTGTGGGAGCTCCTCGATACTGCGCAGACGGCACCAGCAGGCATACCGCCGGCCTTTGTCGAGCAAAAAAAGCGCGAGCTGGCCGCGCGGCGATTTGAGACTGAGCGCGTCGACGCCCAGATTCGTACCCATGATCCACGAGGATGACGAGAGGAAGCAGGTGGTTGCTTACAGCTGTGTACATGATACTAACGAAGTTCCGTCGGCTGGTTGCGCCTTTGGATGGCTCTTTCATATATGCAGGCTTTGACGATGCTTCGCGCGTCCGTGACTACTAGTTTCCAGCCCTGGGAATCTATCCTGTGTATGCAGAGTATGGACTCCGTACCTCTCTGACTGCTGCGCCGTCCCTGCCCGCTTGCTGGTGCATCTCCTGTCGTGTGTCACGTCGCACCAAGTCGTCGCCCGATGAATTTCAAAGCAGCAACCAAGACGCTCATCTGCACACCAAACCACCCAAGGGCGAAAGCACCGGCTCCTCGGCATGGTCTCGAGGACAATCATCATCTCATCCGTCGCAGCGGTGCTGCTTGCTTATGCGAGTTACCAAAGTGTGGTGGCTCGCATGCAGCACAAGCGCGTTTGGATGACCCTCCTCACCAACAAGGCCTACCTCGAGGGCGCCTTGACACTTGACTTCTCCATCAAGCAAACAGGCTCAAAGTATCCCCTTGTTGTGTTCCATCCGCCGACAATCGAGGCAGAAGTACTTGAAGAGCTGGCCAAGCGCAACATTCGCACAAAACAAGTCGACCTCTTGCTACCCACTACCTTCAAGGACTATGGCATCGACGAGCGATTCTACGACTGCTGGAGCAAGCTTCTTCCCCACGGAATGGTCTCCTACGATCGCATCGTTGAGTTGGACGCCGACATGCTTGTCCGACACAACATTGACGAGCTCATGGAAATGACACTACCGACAGGCACCATGGCCGCGACGCACGCCTGCGTCTGTAATCCAAACAATATTTCACATTACCCGGCTGACTGGGTTCCGCACAATTGCGCCTACACAAAGCAACACGAAACGCCGGAAGCTGCTCATCTCATGAGCCACGCTGTCGAAGCCGGCTCTGGACTTGCCATCATGAATGGCGGCCTTCAAGTGATTGACCCAAACCAAAAGCACTTCAATGCGATTGCTGCGATCATGCAAAATGAGACATTGACGTCCACGTTTGCTTTTGCCGACCAGTCATTGCTGAGTTACTACTTTAAGGACAACTGGATTTCCCTACCATATGTGTACAATGCCCTCAAGACAATGCGCCAACATCATGCGCCCATGTGGAATGACGACCGTGTCAAGGTGGTGCACTACATCCTCAATGACAAGCCATGGCATGATGTGTTGGAAGAAGAGTCCGAGTTTGTCCCGAACCAGTGGTGGTGGAGAGCACAACGGGAGCGCTTACACTATGAGTCTGCAGAGCAAGCCAGGGCTGACGTTGAAAAGCTCATCTCTAGACACAAAGTGATGGTTTTCAGCAAGTCTTATTGTGGGCACAGCCGAGCCGCAAAGACGCTGCTCAAGCAGCAAGGCATTCAGCACACAGTTGTCGAATTGGACCAGCATCCAAATGGTGCAATGATGCAGAAGTATCTTGGTGCCAAAACAAAACAGCACACCGTGCCGCAAACCTTCAAGAAGGGTCGTTTCATTGGCGGCAACTCGGACTTGCAGAGACACATGGAGGTCGGGAAGCTCAAGAAGATTCTGGGATGATGGCAGTAAACTACTCACAGTGCTGATGATCGCCTTTGCTGAACTGACTAGGCCTCGCAAGCCTTTCGCGAGATCATTTGAGCTCAGAGGCACGACATGCTCGTAGATATGATCTAGAGTGTTTTCGGTCCACATACAATGCTGTCAACCTTCTCCGTGTCCAAGCTTGATCATCAACACCGATGAAGATTCTTTTAGAGAGTGCACAGTCGTGCTCGTAGCATAAATAAAGACCATGATCAGTTACTATTGTCGATGGTTCTGAACATCGACTTTTCACCGGACAGACCGGTGCTCACAGATGCTCTTTCCTCGACGCCAACCGTTGCTAGATCGACGGTCCAGCAGCTGTGCCTCACATGTTACGAGCGGTTCGAAGCAATAGGCCGGTCCCTCTCGCGGTCCATCAGAGCATTCCAAGAACATCTTCCAAGTCAGAGACCTTCATGCGGTGATTGCAGGACCAGTGAAGACTCCGTCAATGTAGGTATCCGTATCTCTGAACCTCGCGACTCTGTGAGTGCCGGTATCTGCGACGAGTGACCCACAGGTATCTCTATCGATCGTTGCCTGGGATGCTTTGCTATGCGACACGAAGACCCTTGACACAAACAAACCTGCCTCCTTTCGCCTACCTTTCTCGAGCTGAAAGAAGGTGGATCACATGGAGGTGCGCTCAAGTTGTGTGTCGTCCAAAAATTTAGGGATAACAAGACTAGGTAGTGACAATTCTACCTGTATACGAAGTTGAAAGCAGCAGAAGGCCATCCTGTTATCTCCATTCGACTAGTGGTAATGGTAGTTAGACAAGAGAGAGCAGCCCAAGCCCTAAAGGACAGTTCGTTGTGTCTAGCAATACGAGCCAGACGCAAAGAGATATTTTGAGGGGGCTGAAGCCAGAAGCAAGCAAGCAACTTGTTGAAGATGCTGAACGGAAAATTCCATGTTCCAGAGCAGAAAAGTCTGGATCGATCGTTGTGGTTGTGCACAAGGGAATAGCGTAAGATGTGACCAAGAGCTGCGAGTGGGACTTATGAAGATGACTCAGACTTCAGTCCTGACACCTACACCAAGTCTTGGGCAGGCACAGGATTATTGGGGTATGATCCGGCGATCGAGGCGTAATATGCTTTGCTCGGCTGCCCAAACCTGTTCCAGCGAATGTATGCCGTGTATGACCTGAACCATAATTTGTCCATCTCTTCCCGGATCATCGTGGACGTCCATTTCAAAGGTCTGATGAGCACGTGGCTCATGACCTCTGCTGAAAGACTTCTGAAGTATTCAGCTCGAACCATGAGAGACGTTCTAGAGATAGATCTTTCCCATTCGCCGTGTTCGTTCCCGGCTATGAAGAGGTCGACAACACTTTCTTGAATGTAGTTGTCGTTGGGTCCTCGAAGGGACCACTGGTTTTGCATAAACAGTCCGGCAAAGACAGCTGCAAGACAATCTTCATCTCGTAGAAAGTGCTCAACAACAATGCCAATCTGGCAGCTACAGCGACTCGGGACCACTTTGTCTTTTTGCCGACCAGCATGACCCTTTTGCTTATTGCCATCTGGCTGTGTTCCAGCGATTCTTGCTCGGAAGGCCTCAAACCACGTGTGAAGCAGATCTACAATCACTTGCTTGAACATGTCTGTCATTTGACCTGCCAGTGACATGGTTTCCGTTGTGTGACAAAAAAGATGGTTCGCGGCAGATGTAGAAGCTTCAAATTCCAAATTAGGACAATATAGGTTCACATTGCCTCTGAGGTAAGTCAACTCATCTGACTCTCCCTGGAGCTCCTCAAGCGCAGAATTCAACCGTCCAGAGACAAGCTTTCCCAATTTGACGAGAGTGCGCTCTTTGAGTGCTTCGGTGTTATGCATTCCGGCGACTTCTTTGTTGATTTCCAAAAAGAAAGGCTCGATTGTCTCATTCCGAAAGATCGCTGGCAAGCGGGTCAACTGAAATCGCCATCCGAGACGCAACCAGCCAAGATTACAGCGATCATGTGTGAAAGGGCCATAACCAGACTTATATAGGAAACGACCCTCCTGGTATTTCTCCACAAGGTCTCCACAGGTCTGTTGACACTCATCCTCTCCACCCATGACATTGAAATTCTTTTCGATGATAAATTCCAACCTTGTAGACGGCAGTGGAGTTTGTACACCACTAAAGGGGTCTGGTGAGGGTGTTTGCTCATGGACTCCCTGTCCAGCGCTTCCAGGATCGTTCTCGTGTTCCGAATCACTGCATTGCGCCCCGAGCTTCGATTTAGCACATCCAGCCAAATTTCTTTGGATGAGTATCGACACAAGGAACAAAATATGCATTCCGATGAAGTGTTGTGATAGGTTCATGACTTGGCGCACACAATGGCTGATGAGCGCAGCGGAAGTTCAACTGGTACTTGGGCCGAAGTCGCTGCTGACGTGATCTTGGCGATAAAATGCGGCAAGCAAGCGGCACTTGAGCTCCAATGATGGCTTTTGCAGAAGAGGAGTGAGAGTCAAAAATTTGTTATCTGCGAAATTAGGAGAGATTCACGTGCTAGCACATCATGCTATGAGTCAGGGGTGAAGTTTCTTAGACATGTCAGAGATGTCCTATATCAGGGGAATTGATGTGGATGGTGCCCTTGGCCATCCCCAGTTTTTTCTTTTCTATTTTTTTTGTTCCGTTGTCTTACATACCCGGTCACATGAATTGTCCTGCGGGTAAATGTCCTGCGGCAGGACATTTACACTTTGAAACGTCCTGCCGCAGGACAATCGCACAGTAAAATGTCCTGCCAAAAATAAGCAGATCTCGCAACTTTTTTCCTTCTCTGACCCACCCCGCAGCGCACTCCCATACTCATACGGTCCACAGCACGACCAGAAGATCGCGCGACGTCGATGACGCCGTTGCAATTCTGCTGGATGTGGATGGTGCCCTTGGCCATCCACAGTTTGTTGTTAAGATAGGATTTGTAAATTTGAAGTATGAATTGAGAATGCCTTAGGGCTGGCGTCATGTCGAAACGCGCTCCGTAATTCGCGCGCGCGATTGGACACGTACACAAAGCAGCAGAGCAGCAGACAAGACTATACATCCTCAGTTATAGGCAGGAATGGTCAATCGCACGAATTGGAATTCACTAGCATTGGGACGTCGTCTCACCCGCCTCAAGACAGCACAAGAGGAGGGCGAGACTGGGCTGGAGGCTGAGATTGCCGAGATTGAAAGCACAAGGGCCGAACAAATACGGGCGAAGAATACTGAACTGATCAGAAAGCGTCGTGCGGAAGAAGCAGAGTTAGAAGAGCGCGCAAGGCAGACGCAGCTTCCGAGTAGCGATGACAGGCGTTTTGAAGGCCTATACTTATGACCCATGGAATGACCCTTCACTCCAGACTTATTTCGCTCGCGCGCGTCCCATCAGATGGACCAACCACCCCCAAAGGGACCCTTCACTCCAACCGCAATCTGGCGCCAGCCGTCTTTGCCCTTCAACCTCAACTATATGTATTGAAATGAGTACCATTCGATAGCTGAGAACCTAATGCATCTTTTATGTACTTACATCTTCTCCTGAATCCTATACTTATGACCCGAGAATACCCCGGCCTATTCCACACCTTATAGTGGGCAAAAACCCCCTTCAGATGACATGACACCCCTCCCACTCCCTGCCTATTCTGTCCACATTTGCTCAGGCCCGTAACTACATCTCAACTCAAATTTGATGGAATGTAATGAGTACCATTCGATAGCTAAGATCCGGATGCATCTTTGATGTACTTACATCTGCTCCAGAATCCTTATGGTGCTGCCACTGGATATCTTAGAAGCCAAACCTGATTGCTTCTCATGCTCTTTTCACCTTGAAATCCTCCGTTGGCGGTCATTTTCATAGTCTACGATCGATCAAGTACCTCCAAAACTACATCTAGGAATTCACAAGCCATCTCTAGCTCTGCTCTGGCCATCATTCTGCTGTGTTGAAGTGTTCCTTTGGCCTTGCCTTGGCCTTGGGATCCGATTTTCGAACAGGTCCATCTGATCATTCTGATCAAATGGGCCGCGCGTTCACCTTGCACTGCTGCCCTCACCGCACAACCAGTCTCTTCTATGGTCAAGCGATGCCGTGGATGGTTAAATGGCAGTGTATATGGCGTCTAGTATCCCTTGCGACATCCTCCCACCCATTTTTGCGACTTCATTCGACCCACAGCCGCTTCTTCGCCGTCGGCCATCATAGCGCCCAACTTGACGACCTTCCGCTGGGCTCAAAAGCCATCAAGGTGGACTGATATTTTGGCGCGTATCCTCTCAGCACCCGGGCATCATGATCCCGCAAGGCCGGCGAAGATCTGACCAGAAATGATGTTGCTTGGGAATGTGGTCGACAATGCCCAAACTACAAAGCGTACACTGGCTTTCTCGACTCAGTATCTCAATGGCTTAGACATGCCCTAGGGTGTATCGATGCTGCTCATCATTGCTGGATACTCAGTTTGTTGCTGGAATGTCTGCAGAAGGCTGCCAGTCGAATCGCCCACCCTTCAACATCTCAAACATCGGCCGCACATCCGCCAGATCAGTATTTCGAACGCAATGAATGATAATCCAGCATGGCAAGGTGTGTCTCTGATAAGGATCAAGGTGAGCGACATGGATATGCGACATTTTTGGGTCGGCCTTGACCGGCCTTGACGGCGGTGGGTCGATGTTCGCCATGTATGCTTGGAAATCTGTGGTGTCTCTGTCGCATTGGATACAGGTCAAGATGGAACAGTGAATGCACCCTTTTGCAGCGTCTTGAACGGCTTCATCGTTGGGCTGTGGGTGTTTCGGTGCGGGAAATGACCCATTACTGCGACTGGCTTTGGGCATAGCGCATTCAAAAGCCTCTGATCCTGCCAGGCATCAGTCTATGAAGATTTCTTATCTCCCAACTATCCATACATGCTTTTACATCTTCATCCTTCCATCTTTTTTTTTAGGGTTAGGGTTAGGGTTAGGGTTAGGGTTAGGGTTAGGGTTAGGGTTAGGGTTAGGGTTAGGGTTAGGGTTAGGGTTAGGGTTAGG
>NW_024468030.1:0-6965 GCF_002105105.1 Protomyces lactucae-debilis
TCGAAATACGTGATACACTGTGATTCAATATTGTAGCCTGCATTGTATGGCGTTGTGGGAGCCGCGGTCGGAATTAGAAAGTCAGAAACGCGGCTTCATTGTTTCAGGGGTGACAATTGCAATTGCCATTGCAGCCGACCCGAGCTGAGAAATTGAGAATATCCTTTCCTTATCGTTCTAGAACGAAAACTCCTCCATGCTTTCGGCTATTCGGGTGACATTGTGCATGATACTGCATACCTAGTGAGGCCTAGAGCTGGCCACAGTGCGAACAGCGTGTTTTGCAAATTGACACAGCCACAGCAAACACTGCCCAATCGTTTGCAACAGGATGTGAAGTCACGAGCACGCTACTAGATTTGACCAAATTGACTCAACATAGCCACAATTCAACAGGATTTCGACGAAAAGGTCTATTATGCCTCAACCCCTGAGTTCTTGGCACTATCATCATGTGGCCTCTCGCAATCGTTAAGAACAGCCTGTTCGCACTGGCAGCTTGTCTCTCAGGTTCATCATCCTCTACAATATCACCAGGATCAACAACTGACCGGCACGTACGTAATATCCAAGTGAAGGAGTACGAATGATTAATGATCAGCTCCCAAAACACTATCAATCGCATATTGAATTTTCATCAAAGTCATGAAACTCATCAGCTTTGGGGTTTCAGGCCTTTTCTTTCAAGCTGTGCAGCTTTCTATCTTGTCATCGACTACCTCGATGGTAAGCGCAGCTGCAATCGAGTAAGAAACCACGCTAGCGCATATAGTTTCGATGATGGCTAATTGCCTTAGTCGCGGGCGCTTCAGGTTTGGCGACCGTTGTGACCGGTGCTCCTGCAGCGAAACCCTCTGTAAGATTCGATGCACAAAGTGCATCCCTTTGGTCGAGTGACTAGGCAGAGCGAAGCGAGGCCATGTCGAGACCGCTAGACAACAAGAGAGGTTGATAGAGATGATTCTACCAGAATACAAATTTTATGAATGAAAAATAAGGCAGCAAGAGGCTTTCCGCTTATCCTCATGAAGTAAAGCCACAACCCGTAAAGCCAGCGGTGTTGCCCGCTATATAAACAAATATCGGCTTAGGCCAGATCCCCAACAATGACGGAGCAGGAAGTGCCGCAATCTATTGCGCGCGAGGGCAAGTATTGGAAGAGCCATACACGCGGGGCGTGTATTTTCCAAAGACAGAACAAGCGGCGGTGCCGCTAAGTTCCTATATAGGCCATAGAGTCCTGAGAGGAGTAGGTAAAATTTTATGTAAGACAACGGAACAAAAAAAAAAGACCCCACACAAGGGTGCTCAGACTCTCCACACCGGACAACGCATAGTGCCAGAAGACTATTTGCTGGTCATAGAAGGCACAGCTAGAGTATGCTCAGGTAGCGCCCGTTGACTTTGCTGGTGACAGCGTTGACGATGCGCGCCACGAAGCAGACATGTTCTTTCGGTGGGTCGACAATGATCTGTGCCCGTCTCCGAGGATGTAGCGACAAGACCAGCTGCACGGTTCATCTACTCTTCTGCTGACTTGTCTGACATGCACGCACTCGCTTGCAGACACAAGAACAGCACCTCACCGAGCTTGATCAGGAAGCAGCAGGCATTCGTGAAGAGGAAGCGATTGCCAAGGGCAAACTGGAGCAAGCTTCTGTGGATAACCAACGACTATGTTTGAAGATTGGAGGACTGGATGCAATCTAGATGTAGACACGACTTATGAAGGAGCAACAGCAGACTCTGTCTTGAAGTCGGCCAGACTTGGCTGTTTGTGATATTGCTGCTGCTGCTGCTGCGATATCATTCGACTTGGGAAGTTCCTTGCATTCAATACAGATCCCTTGACGCTTCTGATCTCTGCTTTGCACTTCTGTATGCCCTTGTCTGTACTGCCATGCGCTCCAGGAGCCGCATAACTCCGCTGGTACGCCATTTGATTCAAGCTGTCGAGATACTCTTTGAAGGCTGCACTGCGTTGTAAGAGTCCGCTGTATGCATCTGCCTCGCCATCGCTGCTCATGGTCGATATCGACGTCTTGATTTGCGCCAATGTGACATCCGGTCCCACCGTCGCGCTCTTCTTGGCATCGTCAACAGACACCTCTTTCGCACTAGTCCCTGATACATCCTCGCCAGTCTGAGTATAGCTGTGTACGAGCAATTTGTGTCGTTTCGTATCCACCACAACACCGCCTGCTTCCTGTCGATTGATGTTGACAGCCTCTCCTGCACGCTCCACAAAGCCAGCCACGAGACCACTTGCATGTGCCGTCTGTGCACGACGCGCAGCTAGGATCTTTGCCAGGATCGGACGGCATGCGAGGCGCGCAATGAGGGCCGAGGCGGCTGTGAGCCCGAGGTAGAGGTAGACGAGGATCCAGAATCGGCGCGCTGTGATGAATGGGATGGGTGGTTCGATTGATGCATTCAGAGCCTCCTGCGCAAGGATAAAAGGTTGCCGCCGCTTGCTGCCCATCACTGGGCTCCTGGAGATGCACGGTAGAAGAGAAGCGGTCGAGGTTGAGGTCGGTCGCGGCTTCGGCGGTCCGGGAAGTTGAATCAGATGGGTGATAACTAAAGTACAGCATTTGCAGCTGCCGACATCTGCCTTGCGCGATGTTTAGACGACAGACAACTGCAAGCTATTATCAGATCAGGATGTTCCACGCTTGTTCATAGAATCAACTCCGCCTCACTGAAGAAATCGCAAGTCTTGGCATGGCTCCTGCAACTACAAAGAAATCATATCCAATTCGATACATAGCTTTCGGGGCAAATTAACCTTCTCCTTTTGAATACGATCAGAACCCGCTATTTGATCTCACAGGCAATTAGTCTGCTTAGGACGTGTCAAATAGCCGGATATTGGCAATTTGTTGTAGGTCCAGAATTTGGCCTTCGAAAGCGAACAACCTTTTCATTGGTTTGTGATGCAAAAGTGTCAATGTTGAACCACTGCCCCTGACCTCTTGCGTCTACTGCAGGAGACCTTCCTTTCCCAGTTGATACACGTCAGCTGGTCTGGCCACTCTCCAAACGGCCTTTCCAGAGGGTGTCCACTGTCCGCAAAACAAAACTACTGCCAGAAGACTTGCCTGCAATGCAGCATATGGTGTCTAGACAGACTTCTTGAATGCCGTGGGCCAGCTTGCTGATCAGGACCTGCTCAATTGTCACATCTTTCATCTATGTACAGGAATTAGCAGCTGCAGAAGCTATGGATACTGCACCAAGCTCAAGCTTTACGATCGCTCACAACCAAGCTCAGCCACACAACGATGCGCATCGCTTGAGCAATACACTGGGCATATGGCACTTCGATCATGATCGAGATCGTACTTGCTATCGTGCGACATTTAACCTGACCAGTATGATGATGACACATCAGGACCAGGACGGCACATGCGGAACAATGCAAGAATACCATTCGAATTTCATTCAGTTCCAGGACTGGTGCGCAATTGAATGCATGGCATCTGGAAAGTCATACAAAGACATTGCCAGGGAACGCACCCGCCGACCCATGATGGACGTCAGAGCCTGCATTAAATCAATTGTTGAAGAGGTCGATATCAATGCTGCTGAAGCCTTTCCTTCGCCCGTGAATCCTTGCTCCTTCACTTGTGCTTGCACAATGGGCGTCAAGGTTCCAAAAGTCTGGATGCCCATGGCCAAGAATACTGAGGGGCAAAACGTTGAAATCTCGCCAAATATCTCTACGGCTATCTGGAGCCAGTCTCATGTGACGAAGGGCGAACAGGACAGGACGAATGCTTGTGCTGAAGACAGGACTTGGGCGAGATGTAGGGGACAAGAATAGAAATTGTAAACTAAGGAACAAGACAGCGGAAGGCTGCCTACTTATGTCTACCAGGTACCAGCATGAGAGCGGATGGCGATGATGGGGATTGAGCCCACGGGAGCCGACTCTCAGCAGGAGAACAGTGAAAGAAGAGGGGAAGCGAGATTGCATGAGCCCAGTGGAGATGTCCGAGCTGCAAGATAAGGAAGAGACAGAACAAGGGACGACGTGGTAGACGTCGTCGACGAGTAAGAGAGCGAGTAAGGACAACGTGACAGAGCGTTGCCGGAAGCGAGGAAGCTAGGCGCGGGACGATAGGCAACGTGCTGAGGTGATAAGCGTCGTTGAAGGGCGGAAGGTAGAAGAGCCGCGATGAGTTGCCAGAGCATGTGGTGCGGGAAAGTCGGATGCGAGGTTTAAGGCTGCGTGTTCGTTACAGAACCTCCTCCTCCAGGCGCTGCGTCTCGAAGCGTACTTGGTCGAGTGGGTAGCTTGACGTAGGATGGGACAGCAGCATCGGGGTTGCGGAGATGGAAGTCGTGAACAAGAATCGGAGCATTCTGGTAGGCCTCACGAGCAGGGATCCACTCGTCCTCATCGTGTGGGAAGCCTTCGTAGTGGATTTTGTATTGGAAGCCGCTACCGCGTGGTTGAATAGCCATGATTTCATCGTAGATCCATTCCAGGTTGTTGCCGACGACGATAGGCTCGGGAGCTTCTTGAGGTCGCTCCAGGTAGGCCTTGCCGAGGGACTCTGGTGATTGATGAGGAGACAAGAGGCTAGGGTGGAACACATTGTGTATTCGCATCGAGGCAGGAAGACGGAGTTGGAAGGCTCGGTCGTGGATTGTGTCGGTAATGGGAAAAGGACCGAGATTCTTGTGTGAGAATTTGCCTTGTTTCTGCAATGCTTGGACGTTCTTGGCGTTGAGCCAGACTTTCTGGCCGAGCTCGAAGGGAGGAGCTTCAAGGCGATGACGATCAGCGAAGGCCTTTTGAGCAGCTTGAGCGTCTTTGAGATGATCCTTGAGTTCTTGTTGAACAAGCTTGAGACGTTGAGACATGTCGTAGCTAGTAGCATTGCGAGAATCGGTAGTGGCATCGAAGCGTAGACCAGACCGAGGATGGTAAGAATAATTGGCAAAGAAGGGTGTTGTCTTGATGGACGCATGAACCGAGTTGTTGTAGGCAAATTCGGCTCTTGGCAAGAGCTTGACCCAATTGTCTTGATCGGCGTTGGTGAAGCACCGAAGGTATTGTTCGAGGGTGGAATTTGTTCGCTCTGTCTGACCATCTGTTTGAGGGTGATAGGCAGTAGACAGATGTGCTTTGACAGCAGGGTCGAAGTGACCAAGGAACGCTTTCCAGAACGAGGAGACGAAGACAGAGCCACGATCGGAGACAATATCGAGTGGCATGCCATGGTGAGTGAAGATTCTGTCCATGAACAATGCTGCGAAGCCTGCTGCGTCTGTGGCCTCATGGTAGGGAATGAAGTGAGCCATTTTGGTGAGGCGATCGACGACAACAAGAATAGAATCGAAAGAGTCCGAGGGTGGAAGCTTGACGATGAAGTCTAGCGAGATAGAGGACCATGGAGTCTCTGGAACAGGCAGAGGCTGGAGCAGACCATAAGGCTTGTGGCGCGATACCTTGGCGCGAGCACACGTATCGCAAGTTGCGACGTAATCGTGGATGTAAGCCCGCATTGACGGCCAATAGTACTGCCGAGAGACAAGGTCGAGAGTCTTGGCGACACCCCAATGACCGGAGATAGGCGAGTCATGATGTTGCTGGAGAATAGCCAGCTTCAGAGGAGCATCAGATGGGACGTACACACGATCTTTGTAGAAGAGAAGACCGTTGTCGATAGAAAAAGGCTGGTCAGCAGTGAGATGGGATGCATCAGAAGGTGCTGGCGAGGAGGAACGACTTGGCGTCGGAGAAGATGGACGGCTTGACGTCAAAGAAGGCTGCTGAAGTGCTTCGAGAGCGTCTTGCACCAGTGGATCAGCGGAATACGCGGCAATGATGCGAGCGCGGAAGTCGTTGTCTGGGAAATTGGGAGCAGACGACACAGAGGTGACTTGCCTTGAAGTTGGCGAAGTCCGAAGAGTAACAGGAGCAAGTGACAATTGACCTGGCTTGAAGAAAGTCATCGTGCGAGTTGATTTGCGATCCCCCTCGGAAGGCCGGAGGTCCTCGCGACGGCTTAGTGCATCAGGTTTGCCTTGTTGAGCACCAGGTCGATAGACGATGTTGTAGTTGAACCTGGACATGAAGAGGGACCAGCGTACTTGACGTGAACTGAGAAGTCGGTTCGTGTTGAAGTACTCCAAATTCTTGTGGTCGGTGAAGACAGTGATGGCATGTGCAGAAGCCCTCCAGATAGTGGCGCCATGCTTTGAAGCAATCAAGAATTGCCAACAACTCTTTGTCGTAGATTGGGTAGTTGCTTTCTGGAGGCGAGAAGGTGCGGCTGTGGAAAGCCACGGGTCGAAGGATCCCATTTGCATCGGCTTGGGACATGACACAGCCAAGTGCAAAGTCGCTGGCGTCAGTCTCAATGACCACTGGCTTGTCTGCGTCGAAATGAACGAGGATAGGGGCAGAAGAAAACAATGATTTGAGCTGAGTGAATGCCGCGGTAGCTTGATCGTTCCAAAGGAACACTTTGGTCGCCTTGCTTGTGAGAGCGTAGAGCGGCTTGACAATCTTGCTGTAGTTGGAGATGAAGCGACGGTAGTAGTTGGCGAAACCACAAAACACTTGGACGTCGTGGACTGACTTTGGTTGAGGCCAATTGATGATGGCGTTGACCTTGACGGGGTCCATTGCAATGCCGGTGGGAGACACGACATAACCAAGAAATTCGACCGTGTCGACGTCAAAGACGCATTTTTCCGCTTTGACGAAGAGATTGTGCTCGTCGAGAACCTTGAGAACTGATAGAACATGTTCAGTGTGCTCGTCCTGCGTTTGGGAGTAGATGAGGATGTCATCAAGATAGCAGACGGCGAATTTGTCGAGGAAAGGTTGAAGCACAGTGTTCATCAACGTCTGGAAAGAAGCGGGAGCGTTGGTAAGTCCAAAAGGCATAACGTTGTACTCGTAGTGCCCGTAACGAGTCTTGAATGCGGTCTTCCATTCATCTCCC
>NW_024468031.1:0-6504 GCF_002105105.1 Protomyces lactucae-debilis
ATGGTTCAAAGCAGAAGATTACGGTATGCCTCCAAAGCTCTCTGCCTGGGGCAAAGAAGTCTTTGAACGCGTACCATGACGCATGGGGCATACTACAGAAGTCCACGAACGTACACTTTTGATGTTTCGGGCATTCTTAAGCCAGGCTTGAACACATTTTTGCTAGATGCGGGTGGCATGGGCTTGAAGGAGAAAACATTTCTGCAGCCAACCATCGTTTATGATTCTGTTGCTCTGCACTAGCTTTCACCACGCGAGCGAGTCATTGGCTATCCCGCTGGACGGTATCGTCAATGCTACCTGGCTTCTTGCGATACCATTGCCAAGTCTTTAGTTTAATACATGTCGTACGTTTTGTTTCTTGCTGCAGGTTACTGCGTCCTCTTTTGTCAAGCTGATTTGTTGTTCTTTTCTTTTGATGTCTTGACAAAGTTACCGCCCAAGCAAGACGCTTGTTGTGTTTGTATGCAGGATGGACTCGCACCACACGCGCAGCGTCTGCCATCTCTGTCTCCGCACACTATCGATGGTGTGTTTTGTGCCAAATATTGGCATGATCTAGCAATCTGGCTCGATCGGCAGCCTTTGCTCTTCCAAGCCACCGTTCTTTTCAAGCAATCATGGCTCCGGACTATCTTGAGAAAACACAAGTATGTTCAATCAATATGTGGCATGTTTGCAAATGATTGCAGGTACTCTAATTTGACGGCTCTACGTTGAGTGCAAACAGAGGGAAGCAGGCCTCAAGAGTGGATTACCGCGCCATTGGAACAGTAGCAACAAAACTCCAAGCAAGGCATGAGTTGCAGTAGCGTGTCGCGAGGTTCAGAGAGCGATGCGCCGACAAAGCGTTCAGCGCCCATGCTCAGTCTTGGTATACAGACTGGCCATATTTCTCAATCGAGACGGACACGTCGTCACGGTAAGTGCCATCTCACAGATGCAGCAGTCATTAACATGAAGCCATTTCCTACACCGCGCGCCTTGCCGCCACTGGTACAAACGGCGCGTTCAGTTGCAGGCAGCAGGACCACGGGCGATCAGCAGGAATTGGACAAGTTCGACAAGTACTTCGGAGAGTTTATCTTTGCGAGTGAATGCAGCAAGTAGTAGCGACCCTCATGGACAGTGTAGATTTATCAGCTAGCACAATGGAAATGTATCTTCATGACCAAGACTCAAGTAGATGTCTGGCTGGTCCACTGGAAGTCCCAGCGTGTGAAGAATCCCAAATTTTGTTGCGACGAGCAGACTTCAATCGCTACAGAGCCGATAGCTGAAGGGCCGTAGAACTGTCTTCCGCTATGGCAGCCGACTCACAGATCCTGTTACAGCCTACAGAAGAGGCGCAGCAGCATCGCAAGTCACGAAGTCAAGCACGGCTCGCCCGCAAATCAGGCAATGCCACAGACCCTTCAAATAGCTCGACACCCTCACGCGTGCGCATCATGCGTACAATTGGCGCGTCACGGGTAAGCAAGGAGGTTGCTTTAGTCATCTCTCTCCACTCTTCTCTAGCTGTGGCAAGTTTTTATTCTTGACGGTGGGTTGTGAAGCGCGTGTGCATAGTACTGCTACGGGTGATTTACTTCAACCATTGCTACCCGAGGCGACGACGCGTCCTATTGTCTCGCTCTTTCTCGATCCAAGCAATGCGTATCGATTAGCTGGAGTCTATCAAGATGGTCTATCTCGGTCTGGACTATACAGATGGTGCGCTGCTCAAGCAGTTGCACCTCACCGACCAACGGACTGTCGTCGCTGCGACGCTGAATGGTTCACTTTTGCTAGTCAGCGATGGCAAGCATGTCTTTTCAGCTGAATGGTCGACCAAGACGGCTACCTTGCCAACAACACAGGTAGCAGATATGAAAGCCTGTCTCGGTCTTTCCAGTGCCCCCGGACTCTGCTTCGCGTGGGGCGACAACAAAGTCAACGTCTTCCCTATACAAAAGGAAAAACTAGGACAATACGAACAGTACGTATTGGCAAGCCCAGCGACTGCATTTGCAGCAGACGCAACACATTTCGCAGTGTCAGATGACGCTGGTGCGATCTATCTCTACCACCACGCTGCACGGAATCTTGCTTTGCCACCACGAAAATTGCATTGGCACGCACAAGCCTGTACGACTCTTCAATTCGCGTTGGATGGCGCATACTTGTTGTCTGGTGGACATGAAGGTGTGTTGGTGCTTTGGCAACTCGCTACTTCTGGGAAACAATTCTTGCCACGCGTTGGCACAGCCATTCGAGCGATCGGTGTGAGTGCTAAAAGTACGCAGTATGCCGTCAAGTTGGAGGAGAATACCGTCAAGGTCCTCTCTGCATCAACTTTACTCGCGACATGCGATATCGCTGGTCCTAAACGCGCAAGTGTCATGTGTTCACATGGTGAAGAGGTCATGATGGCGGCTGGTGGACAAGTACAAACATGGCACAGTCAAATGGCAACAGCAACAGGTCTCCTCAATGCAACGGCACAGTCATTTGCCGGCGCTACACAAGTCGGTAAAGCGAGTATCCCTGTTCCTGAGCCAGAAATCACACACATGGCAGTGTCGCCTGCGGGTACGTGGTTGTGTACTGCAGATTGCTGGACGACGCCGTTTGAAGAGGCTGCTGATTTGGGATACACTAAACCGCATGATCAAGTGAGTCTCAAATTTTGGCAACGGCATGCTGGTTCTTGGCGATTATCAACACGTGTGGATGCGCCGCATGGTGTTGCACGACTCACGACGATTCAAGCACTCGGTGGTGATGTGTTTGTCACTGCAGGTGAAGATCAAGCTGTCAAGTTTTGGAACAAGAATAGTGTGCGTTCATCTGATGATGCAGCACAAGCGTACAAATGCACGCGAGTTCTTCGATTTGCACAACCGTCATTGATGCATGAACGTGCACCTGCGCTACGATTGGCCGTTTCTGGGGATGCTTCATTGCTAGCACTGTCGGGACCACCAGCACCGCATACCACCGATGCATCCGTTCTTCTCGTTGACCCTGCAACACGACAGATTTGCGCGACGCTCGCTGGGTTGGGACTTGGGACACTGCTTGATCTTGGGTTTGCCGGGGATTACTTGATTTTGGTTGGACAATACAGATTGGTGTGTTGGTGCGTTGCAGCGTCTCAGGTGGTGTATGCGTTGCGTTGGCCTGAACGGACATTTCGAGCAACCTTGACGTGTCCTATACCCACTCCAATCTCTGATGCAACGACAAAAGTGGCGCATTTCTGTATTGCAACGCAGGAATCGAAGCAAGCGACCGGTGCGTCCCTCAAGACAATCTCCGAGGGATCCCATAAACTCTTCATTTTCGGGACGCATGCAGCGAAACCTGTGTTTCGGGAGAAGTGTCCATTCAAGACACTGGCAGTGGGTGCGTTGACGGATGGGTTTGTTGTGTTGGATGAAACGCTTGTGTTGAGACGTATCGGTGCAGGTCCCGCAAAGGACGCTGACGTAGCCCTCACACATGACTCCAGCGCATTGACGGTCACTTCCGGCATCAGCAGTTTATATGGCGCCACAACAGCAACGACAGGGGTGGTTGGATTGGAAGAGGATGGACAGGTGCGTGTATTGACGTCACAGGCAGTCGAGACACTGATGCCTGTTGCGACGGCGAATGGTGCTGGTGCGTCGCTTGCATCGCTTGAGCAGTGTATGGCTGGTTTGGGTCTCTTCTTGCTGGGAGCACCGTCACCTGCTACATCATAGGTCTGTACGTACTGTCCATCTAATACAAAAGATGCAATGATTTCCAACCGATAATTTGACTACGAAAGAGATTGAACACCTACCGAGATTACAACAGACTAGCCACGTGGACGCCCCTTTGTGAATAATTGACACGACAGAGAGAAGGACAAGACCGACTCCTAATCAAGCAGGACAGAAAGTAACGACAAAGTTACTTGTGTTTTTGCAAACGGTATCAGCCGGTGATCCGAGGTGCATGTCTGAGTCTTCACGCCACGCTTGATCCAATGCACATCCACCCAATGGGCAGTATTTCGTTTGACACGATGAAACAGAGGGAACAATCTTGCAGCCGACGTTGTTTCCAGGGATGGCAGAGATGTCATAGGCTGTGATGTCGGTGTTGTACATGTCGGTGTTCAGACCTGATCCGAATTCAGCAAGGATAGGACCTTTCTGCCAAATGATAGAGGAACATTGGTAGCCTTGGCAATCACCTACTGCACAGGTGAAGGAAGATCCCGAACCCGTACACCCTGTACGTGCCCAGATTTGTAGACCGAGTGCTGATTTGGGAATGGCGAGGGTAATGCTGCTACCGGCAGGCATGGCATTACCAAGGACACGTGGGTCAACGATACCACCGGCTTTGTTAGTTTGCCAGCCAGCTTGCCAGATATCAAAGGCACAGTTGTTGACAACTTGAATAGCATACTCGCTGCCACTGGGAGACATTTGTAAGCCACCACCGGAAACAGGTGTAGGTGCAGCGATGGGGGCGGTGGTGGAGGTACGGAGGGTGGGTGCAACAGCTGCTTTGACAATGTTGTCGACCGGTGCGATCAGTGCTGCTGCTGGTGCTGCTGCGGGAACAGGAGCGGGTGTGCCTTTGCCGGCAACGACACGAGTGACGGTGGTGTAGACAGCTGCGACGGCTGGTGCAGCGACGGGAGCTGCGACGACGGGAGCCACAACAGGAGCAGCTGGAGCAGCAACAGGAGCAGCTGGAGCTGATTGACCGCCAAAGTTGACATTGGACCAGTCTTTGTTCTTGAGGGCATCTCCCCAGTTGATGCCAGAGAGGTCATAGCCTCGTGCGTGGTGCTGGTGGGTTGTACGTCTGCCTGGTGCTGCGATGGATGCGCCTGCGAGGGCTGCGGATGCGATGAGGTGGGAGAGTGCGACCATGGTTGATGCTGTTGGATGCTTTGTGTGCTAGAGAGCGAATTTGGTTAAGAGAGTGTGATGCTGCCGTGAGCTGTAGCTGTGGTGAGCAGTGAGTCGATGGTGCTGCTTGTGTTGGTGTTGATGGAGTATCTCTTTCTCTGCTTCTGTCCCTTTCTTTCCTGCTTCCTTCCCTTCTTCTGCTCCAATTTCCCAATTTCCCCTTAGATTGTTTATTTCCCCGTATCCGCCACTCCCATTGGCCAGCAGCAGGTATGTGCAACCTGGATCAGATGCCACTCATGCTGACTACTGACTACCTACTAGCACTGACTAGCAGCAAACAGCATCTTCAGCACACCTGACGCAGCCTCAGCCTCACGCGCCCTCAACACCTGCTCACACACACGCTCACTCAGCCGGTCCACCAGCATGCTCACACCCGCATCCCCGCCTAGCGCACCCCCATACACAGCCAGCAGCGTCATGCTCACATCCACACACACACCGCAGAACCGTACATCTGCAACATACCGTGTCACATACTTGATCAGCGGAGACAACGACGCCTCATCCCTGTTCTGTAGTGCTTGTCGTAGTCCACCGCGTTTCTGCAACTCACGCAGCACAGACAAGGTCATCATGGCATCCGTATCTGCCTTCAACACCATATCCAACGCATCACTGTATGCGTACCGTCGAAGTGCCTTGTCGTGTGCTTTCAACTTGCCGCTCTCCCGTGCCAGCACCGCTTCATCCTGAACCACACGATCCGCCGCACCGCCTTTATACTCCGCACCACGAAGCATCCGCGACACAGTGCTCGTTGCCTTCCGCCCACTCGCCGCAGTCTTACTCACTGAAGACCGTTGACTCCGCGTCCGAATACTCAGCAAGCCACTCGTCAATCCCACCACCAAATGCTTCTCATCAGGCGATACACCCACCGACAAAATAGGTCCCGGGTACTTGACACTATGCACCACTTTCCAACTCTGCGTGTCATACACCTTCAAATGTCCATCCACACCACCACTCAATAAGCGTGACCCTGCCTGTGTCGTTGCAAGACACGTCACACCGCGCGCATGATTCTGCAGTGTGCGTAGCGGTTCAGAGCGACCACCAACGAGGTCCCAGATACGTACATCCAAACCACCCGCAGACGCAAGGGTTGTGCCGCTTTGTGAAATGGGAAGGAGGCGTTCGACGTTACTCGCGTGTGAGAATTGCATGACTTGTCCAGTGTGTTCTGAGGAGCGTTGATCCCACACACGCACAGTCTGGTCATACCCACCACTCACAACCAAATGAGGTGTATTGGGCAAAAACGCAGCAGTGCGTACATAATCTTCATGACCTTTAAAGATGCGAAGCGGTGCTTGCGTCGGCATATCCCACAGACACACCGTTTTATCATCCGATGCCGTCAATAAGGTCGTTTGGTCGTGTGGTGAGAACTGTGTCACATGAACCGGGAGGCGATGATGTCGAATACTCCTCAAGATACTCCGTGACCCACTCTCAACACCTGCACCAGACCTGATCCATCCCCAGCAATCAGCAATTTCCCATCCGTCTGAATGTCCCAGAAAACACAGTCTCACTGAATCGTGAAATCGTCTTACTC
>NW_024468032.1:0-3764 GCF_002105105.1 Protomyces lactucae-debilis
CAGCTGTCCAAGGGATCTCATGGTTGTTGCGGAAGCTACGGTGTCGTCTCTTGATATCCTATGGATAGGATTCTAGACGCTACGGGCCCACAGCAGTCGTATAGCCATGCGCGTGCCCCTGATTCGAATGATATTGCCAGATACTACCATCGCAAGGAGCATTTCCAGGGGATCTGCCTGATCGTATGCCTCGTTGAATGGGGCCCCTTACTTGCGATGTGCATTCCAGGCCAAACGGCTGAATCAGACACGTCTGCTTGCCCTACCTCTTGGGCGCTGTCGACCGAATCTCTTCTCAAGACTGTCACAAGCTTTCGCGCCAGCCATCAGCATTGCGAGAATGCATTATCGCAACTCTTCATCCCTGATGACATTCACGTTCACACTTGTTTCACTCTTGTTATTGGTCATTCACCTGGAGCTGCAGCATGCAGCAGCCGAAGCTGGCCGATCTGATGGTCAAAACTCCAATCATGGACTGAAAAAAGGTGTCGACTCGCAAAGCAAGAAGCGCGGTCGCGGGAAGAAACAATTGGCAAACTTGGAGGCAGCACCTCAGCGACCACTTCAACGGGTCTTTCACCTGCAGTTAAAGGCCTTGACTTTTTTTCCGCATGACGCAGGCAATGCGACACGCAAATGTTACAACGCAACGTTCTTGATCGAGTATATCGGTCCATTAGCGACGGACGAAGCAGTCTGCGCAACCGAAAAGCCTTCCAAGATAAAAGCCTTCCAAGATTCAATGCAGAGGACTGTAAGTCTTGGTGTTCACAGCAACATGAAGCTTACGAAGCGAAGCAAGTCCGGTCCTTCTCTAGAGATGTTTCACAGAAGACTTGCATCCAGAGCCCCAGGCTTGATATCAAATACTTTTCCAAGACCTCTGTCATTTCGGGTTCATGTGCAATCAACTGTCACTGCACCATTCTCAACTACTTCGAGCGTATCAAGATGCCAAAATTGAGATACAAGGGTGGTCATTTTCGAGCTGTCGCCTTCCAAACCAAAGTCTTACTGGAGTCAAGTTCCAGCGTTATCCGGAGACCCTCCGGAACCGACTGGCAAACCAGCCCTAGATTGTCATTACGAGGATCTGTTCGAAAAAGTAGGGTGGGTGTCGCAGATCATAGATCCTACGACAGGCACCCCGTTAGCAGATTCTGCGACAGGCACTCCGTTAACAGTCAAGTGGCAGGTCGGATGTGATGTCAGTCAACAAAAATCTACCTTGCGACAAGGTTGAGTGGGGTAATTTTTGCTTCTGTGAGCGAAGGCTACAACCAAAGAAACATCACTTTGTTCCTGGACTATGTGGAGAAGGTCCGAAACCACCCAAAGAATTCAAGGGATCCAAAAAAAGCAGCTCAGGAGCGAAGTTGGATACTTCGAGGCCAGCCGGCTCTGACCAGTCGTCAGAGCATTGCCTCGCGCCTGCTACCCCGCGGAGTTACTCCTGCCGATAATCCAGCTCACGCAGACGCGTCAAGTTCAGGCCAAGCCGCATTGGCGGGCAACAGTGCAGAACCTGCCACGGCAGACCTGCGACTAGATCCAAATGACTGGGAGGAATGGATAGCAACAATGTCGAATGTGGAGCAGAATCCAACGACCGGACTACCAGTAGATCGGAACGTCTTGACAATGCAGTCTTGCATCAATCATGGTCTCTTCAACCATCCAGGGTTTGAACAACCGCATGCAGATATATGCGTTGCTCCGAGCCATGATGTCCAGAGGCAAGGGGTTTGGAGCAAGGAACTGATGGAAATCAAGATGATGATATCGCCGGCTACGCTGATCACTTTTTCGGCTGAGCCGCCCGCCTTTATCTAATGGAAGAGTTTCTTCTCCAGCCGCAGATCATTGAATTTCTACCTAGCCCTGGGATTCAGCACCCTCGAACCTACTGTCGGAGGTGATGCTCGTCCAGGCATCAACTTTGATACCTTGCTTTTATCGTTCAGCGTAACGCACGCATTTGAGTTGGAGTGACGCCCCTAATTAGCTCCAGATGTCGTAGTATTCTTATCATTTACGCCTTGTACTAGCTGGAAAGGTCAGCTACTGCAGCTGACTACATGAGATAATTCATTCTGAGTTGTATATGCATATTGATTTGTGGTTGCGATCGCTTGTCAAGGATTTCATTCCGCTCTGTATGCGCAAACATCGATTCAGTCATGCACAACTATAGCTAAGTTTTACTCAGTCTGGGTCTACAACAAGTCACACAATTATACGAAAATGGCATCGCGGATGAAGAAGAGATTCAAGAAGCAGAATTCAGTCAAGAGAATCATAAACATGAGAGCACAAACCTAGAAGATGTATAACCAATGAGTAAGGTAATGGATGTCGCAAAATTATGGAATAGAAGAAGTGAAGATGAGGCAATCCGAGCGAAATACCTTCCACCCGCGCCAAGCATGTAAGAAAGAGCGTGTCCTTTGACGCGTATTAGGAAGGATGCTGGTATAGATGCCGTGAGCAACCCTGTGTGCTCTGTGCTGTTGCATGGTCGTGTGTGTTGAATGATGAAATAGCGGGAAAATGGTGAAACAAAACAGTACTGTTCATGCCAATAGATAAGAGAGATGGTGTCAATGCGCTGAAGAATAGTGGAATCAACGCCAGACTAGAGCTTGAGAGGATTGCGTCTGATTGTTTTGATTGTGTCTCATGATGAGCCGGTGGCATACCGTGTCCAAACACACCGATGGGTGCGTGTTTGTTGACTAGCGTGACTTGAGTGTCCAATTGATGACGCTAGATCCGGCGGTGCAAGTGCTGCGTATCCATTATTCACAAAATGTCCAGGAGCGCCCATCTGCGCATGCTGTCCCATCAATGCACCCGTTTGACCATGCTGCTGACGTTATTGCAATGTATGTGGATGATGATGGTGATGATGTTGCTGTTGAGGCACAAACCCTTGTCCTGCATCCATCCTCAAATTCCACAAAGCACATGGGTCCATTCGATTTGGTGCGGTGGCAGAGACGTCGACACCCCTGCTGACAAGAGAACAAGCTCTTGAGTTCTTCCTCCGTTGTTGCAAGTGGTAGATTGTCCACATAGCGCGTGTTGCAGGGCGGGTTTCGATCAGCTGGATTGGTGTTGATGCGGGTTGGAGCAAGGCGAGTACCAATCACGAAACTAGTAGTCGCAGGATTTGAAGCTGCATACGCATTTTTCATCATGCCAGTGTCTCATCTTGTAGAGGCAGGATTAGATCTCATTCCAGTATGCTGATAGGTGCCAGCGAAAGGTGGTGCATCGCCATTCAAAATGAGGTGAATCAAGAGATTTGTCAATTGAAGGGAATTCATGACTCAAAATGGGATTCATACCGCTTTGTATATCAATGCGTTTGACAATACTTCGCCAAAAACAAGAAGGAACACCACTCGAGCTCAATCCAGCGAATCGAGTGGCGGTTGTTGAGCGTGACCAGGAGTCATGGGTCTTGCGTCGGCATGATGCGCATCGAGTAACGCTTCTAGCAGACAAATGGAAGCAAGGAAGACGATGACCTTCTGAGCAGTCTGCAGGAGATGACTGTTCTAGATCTGATCTTGTACGAAGCTTCACTGCCTGGATATTGATATTGCGATATTGATGGTCCTGCCGCCAGAAAGGTAGATGGAGCGTGAGAACAAGTTTGGACAACAACGGGCTGCGCACTAGTATTTAGCGGTGAGACTATCTTAGGCTTATAGGGCTAGATCGTCTCCTTGAGCTTGGTTCCTGACGCATGAAGC
>NW_024468034.1:0-2685 GCF_002105105.1 Protomyces lactucae-debilis
GATCTGCAGCTGCAGCTAAATTCGGAAAGACACTGTATCTCGCAAGCTTACAAGCCTAAACCTTTTAGCTGCAGGAGACGGAAGCTGGAAATGAATATGGAAAGATGTTGGAGACTGCATACGAGCACGCATGCAAATATTGTATCCGAGGTAGCATCCGTCGTGCACATGTAAGTTGACCAGATGCGCAATCTCAGAGACCCAAACTAGCTGACAGAGTATGCTTGTCGGAAATAGCAAGGCTCATGAGCCCAAGCTCAACTTGTGCTGGACTTCGAATGTTATGCTCGCGATTTGTTCTAAAGGCCCAGGCAAAACCAGAGGAACGAGCTCCATCAATACAATCATTTGATGCCCACGCTGCAGCTGCAGATGCATATGCCGAGATACTACAGTAGCAAGCTAGTAGCTGCCACGTGTACTTGCTGTGTAGGCACAGCCACTTTGACAAACAGGCTTCAGGCGGTCAATTGGTCGCAAAAGGGATGCCGACTAGCTTGAGGGGTACAAATTTCAAGTCCATCAATGACACGCGCGATATTCTTCGCGTAGCGTTCTGGATTGACCATAGCAGTGCACAGGGTTAAATCGAAGCAGATCTCTGAGAACCATTGCTTGAGACTATCTGGAGGGTTGGTAACAAAGCATCCATTAGAGTTCACCTGCTGGCATTGCAGCTGCAGGCAAAAGTCTTTTCGGAATGGGTCGGCCCGGATAAGTTGATAAGGTCTGGGGCGAAATTGTATCATCCCGCTCATTTGTTACCTCACCCCTGAGGCTTTAGATGCACCATTGCGTGCATATTCAGTCTTGCGATTGCGTGATTATGTGACGAAGGGCGAACAGGACAGGACGAATGCTTGTGCTGAAGACAGGACTTGGGCGAGATGTAGGGGACAAGAATAGAAATTGTAAACTAAGGAACAAGACAGCGGAAGGCTGCCTACTTATGTCTACCAGGTACCAGCATGAGAGCGGATGGCGATGATGTGGATGGAGCCCACGGGAGCCGACTCTCAGCAGGAGAACAATGAAAGAAGAGGGGAAGCGAGATTGCATGAGCCCTGTGGAGATGTCCGAGCTGCAAGATAGGGAAGAGACAGAACAAGGGACGACGTGGTAGACGTCGTCGACGAGTAAGAGAGCGAGTAAGGACACGTGACAGAGCGTTGCCGGAAGCGAGGAAGCTAGGCGCGGGACGATAGGCAACGTGCTGAGGTGATAAGCGTCGTTGAAGGGCGGAAGGTAGAAGAGCCGCGATGAGTTGCTAGAGCATGTGGTGCGGGAAAGTCGGATGCGAGGTTTAAGGCTGCGGGTTCGTTACAGAACCTCCTCCTCCAGGCGCTGCGTCTCGAAGTGCACTTGGTCGAGTGGGTAGCTTGACGTAGGATGGGACAGCAGCATCGGGGTTGCGGAGATGGAAGTCGTGAACAAGAATCGGAGCATTCTGGTAGGCCTCACGAGCAGGGATCCACTCGTCCTCATCGTGTGGGAAGCCTTCGTAGTGGATTTTGTATTGGAAGCCGCTACCGCGTGGTTGAATAGCCATGATCTCATCGTAGGTCCATTCCAGGCTGTTGCCGACGACGATAGGCTCGGGAGCTTCTTGAGGTCGCTCCAGGTAGGCCTTGCCGAGGGACTCTGGTGATTGATGAGGAGACAAGAGGCTAGGGTGGAACACATTGTGTATTCGCATCGAGGCGGGAAGACGGAGTTGGAAGGCTCGGTCGTGAATTGTGTCGGTAATGGGAAAGGGACCGAGATTCTTGTGTGAGAATTTGCCTTGTTTCTGCAATGCTTGGACGTTCTTGGCGTTGAGCCAGACTTTCTGGCCGAGCTCGAAGGGAGGAGCTTCAAGACGATGACGATCAGCGAAGGCCTTTTGAGCAGCTTGAGCGTCTTTGAGATGATCCTTGAGTTCCTGTTGAACAAGCTTGAGACGTTGAGACATGTCGTAACTAGTAGCATTGCGAGAATCGGTAGTGGCATCGAAGCGTAGACCAGACCGAGGGTGGTAAGAATAATTGGCAAAGAAGGGTGTTGTCTTGATGGACGCATGAACCGAGTTGTTGTAGGCAAATTCGGCTCTTGGCAAGAGCTTGACCCAATTGTCTTGATCGGCGTTGGTGAAGCACCGAAGGTATTGTTCGAGGGTGGAATTTGTTCGCTCTGTCTGACCATCTGTTTGAGGGTGATAGGCAGTAGACAGATGTGCTTTGACAGCAGGGTCGAAGTGACCAAGGAACGCTTTCCAGAACGAGGAGACGAAGACAGAGCCACGATCGGAGACAATATCGAGTGGCATGCCATGGTGAGTGAAGATTCTGTCCATGAACAATGCTGCGAAGCCTGCTGCGTCGGTGGCCTCATGGTAAGGAATGAAGTGAGCCATTTTGGTGAGGCGATCGACGACAACAAGAATAGAATCGAAAGAGTCCGAAGGTGGAAGCTTGACGATGAAGTCTAGCGAGATAGAGGACCATGGAGTCTCTGGAACAGGCAGAGGCTGGAGCAGGCCATAAGGCTTGTGGCGCGAGACCTTGGCGCGAGCACACGTATCGCAAGTTGCGACGTAATCGTGGATGTAAGCACGCATTGACGGCCAATAGTACTGCCGAGAGACAAGGTCGAGAGTCTTGGCGACACCCCAATGACCGGAGATAGGCGAGTCATGATGTTGCTGGA
>NW_024468035.1:0-2263 GCF_002105105.1 Protomyces lactucae-debilis
TGCTGTGCCACCGTATCACTCAGTACGCTCGGCAGAGCTACCGCCTATCGTCAGCTTCGATCGCTATACGCCAGGTCGCTTTGATGACGCCAAGAAGAGCGCTGCGCAAGAAATCGGGGAAAAGCAAAGTATGAATAGTAGCAGCAATGCATCTCAGACCAGTACCACGCGTAAAATTTCACCCGGTGAGATTGGACAAACCAAATTCTCTGGCGCTATGCATGGGAATCTCGCAAAAGCCCGGCAAATGTCTATCGCGAGTTTGTGCAGTACGGATGATAGCAGTAGCAGTGATGCTGTCATGCACGGAACGCGACCTTTGCAGTTTGGTCATCACATGCAACAGCATGAAAGTATCTTTGCGCGAGAGAGGCAATTGGAACAAATGCGTGCTGCTACGATTGGGTCACCGGCGTCACGACCAAGCAATAACCAAACTATGCAAGTCCTCTCAGAAAGTGCTGCGACGGCGGCGACTTGAATGCTTTCAACAACTCCTCTACAGAGAAACAAAGCAGGACAAAAGCACAGCAATAGGGGAATCATCGGTATTGCTATAGCGTATCATATTGCACAGCATAGCCAGTCTTTGCTATTGTCTCATTTTGTCTTTTTCTCTGTAAATGCCCATGCACGCGCTTGTATAAACTGAGTTACTTGAATCAAGCAGCCTGACGATGCTGCTGCTGTTGTTGCTGTTGCTGCTGCTCCTGCACTTGGAATGCATGGAGCTGCTGTTGCATCAAATACTGTTCCTGCTGCTGTTGTTGCTGTTGCTGAAGCTGCTGTCCCTGCACGCCGTGATAATTAATCTCCTCAAAGATGAGCTGCTTCAAGTGCTCCTTTGACATCTGATCCTTGTACTTGTCAAAGTCAAAGAACGACTCTGGAATGACCGGAGCTCCGGGCTCATCCTCCAAGTCATGGTATGGCTCGAGGTACGGATGGCACAGAGCTTCCTCACACGTAATCCGCTTGAGTGGGTTAAAGGCAAGTAGCTTCTCAAGCAAATCCACAGCGAGTGGATTGGCATTCGGGAACATGGCTGCAAAGTGAATCTTCTTCTTGAAGGGAAGCGCCCGGATGTACTCTCGTGCACGACGACTCTTGATGCCATAGTAATCTTCCATGGTAGGCGTACCAAGGATATCAAGAATCAGGGTGAGCTGATGATGATAGTCCTTTCCCGGGAAGAGTGGCTTCCCACTCAACATCTCTGCCAAGATACAACCCACACTCCACACATCAATTGCTTTCGTGTACTCTTTGAACGTGAGCATAATCTCTGGCGCCCGGTACCACCGCGTGGCGACATACTCCGTCATGAAACCAGCATTATCATCTTGACTAGCGGCTGACCGCGCAAGACCCAAGTCGCAGACTTTGAGGTCGCAGTTGGCATTCAAGAGCAAGTTGGAAGGTTTCAGGTCGCGGTGCAGGACATTGGCACAGTGTAGTGCTTTAAGACCGCGGAGCGTTTGGTAGATGAAGTACTGGCAGTGGTCATCCGACAAGTCTTGTGTACGAATGACACGGTGCATGTCCGTCTCCATGAGCTCTTGGATCAAGTAGACTTCCGTGAAGGATTCAAAGTCTGCAGGCTTCTGTACATCTAGGATGGAGATGATCTAACAGGTCAGTATAGCACATTAGCAAGACAAGGCGACATACATTCTCGTGATTGAAGTAGCGCAACAGCTTCATCTCACGCAGCGTTCGTAGACAAAACATGCTGTGATCAAAAGGTGTGATCTTCTTGATGGCTACCTTTTGCCCCGACGGCTTGTGTAGCGCCGAGCTAGTCTGTGTTAGCAGCTGAACCACACAGATCATCGTGTCGCATACCATACAACGCCATAGGCGCCTTCTCCAATTACATCAATAATCTCATAGTGATCAGAGACGTTGAAGTTGACCTTGCGCGCCGGCTTGCCATGAGACATCCTTGAATGCTGGGCAGAAGGTTGTATGAAGGCAGTGAGTAGGCCGCGTTGCCGATGGAAGTGACCTGGCTTTCAGTGAAAGGGGGGACACGCGATGAGGCCTGAGTGTGTGAAGGGTGAGAGGAGGACGTGAGCTTGTGTGAGACGGTGGGCGCTTTGATGATGGACCTGTGTGCAAGGGCCTTGATATCTGCGGCCTGTGCTTGCCTGCTCCTTGCTTGCTTGCTCCTTGCGGTGTTGTTCAGCCTTCCCCATCTGGATTCTGCTGCTGCTGGTGCCTGAAACAAAGGAAAATTGACCAGCAGCAGCATGGCATCAGT
>NW_024468036.1:0-1859 GCF_002105105.1 Protomyces lactucae-debilis
ACTTTCATCAGTCTGCATGATCTTGCTGAGTTTGGTGCCCGAATCCATTGCGATGAGACCGATTTGCAAGTAGTCATGTTGAATTTCTTCAAGAATGTCGTCAACATATTTGCGCTGCGAAAGCCTGATGCTTCCAGAAATCGTGTCTCGAATGATTCTCAATGCCGAGACAGTAGTGTGCCTCGCCTAGATCCTTCATCTTGAATTTGGCCGAGAGATCCCTTTTGACCTCTGATATCTGATTGTTGTCCTTCGAAACGATAAGGAAATCGTCCACATAAACTGCGACGATGACTTGCCCTCTGCCCTTTGACGTAAACGAGAAGTCTGCTTGGCTCCTTGTGAACCCTTGAGACTCAAGCTCTCTGTGCATCTCCATATACCATTCTCGTCCTGACTGTTTCAGACCGTATAGTGTTCGATTCAACTTGCAAACCAAGTCCTGGCCTACCTTGAATCCTTCAGGTTGCACCATGTAGACTTCCTCTTCAAGCTTACCATTCAAAAAGGCTGTGATGGCATCCATTTGATGAATCTCCATGCCGTACATGGCTGCCATAGCGACGATTGCTCTGATAGAATTGAATTTGGCGACAGGGGCGAATGTTTGGTTGTAATCAATTCCCTCCTTCTGCGAGAAGCCTTTAGCAACGAGCCGTGCCTTATATTTCTCAATCGATCCGTCGGCATTGTGTTTAATCTTGAAGACCCATTTGTTGCCGATGGCCTTCCTGCCCTTTGGAAGCTCACATAGCGTCCAAGTGTTGTTCTCAATCAGTGATGCATATTCCAAATTGGTAGCAGACTCCCACTGTTCCCTTTGTTCACCAGCCATCGCTTGCTTGTAAGTTTCTGGCTCTGTGATGACCAAATTTGCGCGCACACGAGATGATGCCTGTTGTAGCAAATCAATGTCATCATCCGAATCTTCTTGCGATACTGGCGTGACGGGAGTCAGACGAGCAGAGCGTCGAACTTGACCTGAGCTCGTAGCGTTTGTTGGCTTAGCGTGAGCGACCTCCTTCGATTTGGCTGGTAGCGACTCAGTAGGCTTGTCGATAGATAGCCTCACTCGTGTTGTCGTCGTCAGCGTCCTCCTCTCGTGGGACGTACACCACATCGCGTTTGTCTCCTCGGTCTTCCATGAAGATGACGTCGCGCGCCTTTGTAATCTTGTGTGTATCCAAATCCATGAGTCGATATGCTTTGCTGTCCTCGTAATAACCAACCAAAACCAATTTCTTTGACTTCGCATCCAACTTCTGTCGATTGGCGTCCGCAACATGCGCATACGCGTCGCAACCGAATACCCTGAGATGACTCAAGTTTGGTCTGCGAGATGACCATACTTCTTCTGATGTTTTGTCCTTGAGTGCCGTGATTGGAATTCTGTTTTTGATGTAAACAGCGGTGTTGATTGCTTCAGCCCACAGCTCCTTTGGCAAGCCCTTCTCTTCGAGCATACATCGCGCGCTCTCCACGAGAGTGCGATTGAGGCGCTCTGCCACTCCATTTTGCTGTGGTGTGTGTGGTGTTGTCGTCTGGTGCTTAATACCGTGAGATTTGAGATACTTCTCGAAAGCGTTGCCGCAATACTCGCCACCGTTGTCTGATCTGAGCGCCTTGATGCGACAGTCAGCTTGGTTCTCCACAAGCGCCTTGAACTCTTGGAACTTCTCAAAGACTTCCGACTTCTGCCGGATGAAGTAGACCCAAGCCCTTCGCGAGTGGTCGTCAATAAATGTGACGAAATACTTGGCACCTCCGTAAGTTGCCACTTGCACTGGCCCGCACACATCCGAGTGTACTAACTCCAGGTTCTTTGTTGTTGTCGTCTCGCTCGATGGAAACGACTTGAC